>NC_046162.1:20834600-21134600 GCF_011064425.1 Rattus rattus
ATGCAGAGGCAGAGGGAGCTGAGAACAACTTGGAGTAGCATAGAGCATGTACAATGGTAACGTGGAATGGCTTGTGCTTATCTTAGTGTAGGATGCTTTAGTTCAAAAGCAACTTTATCGGGTCACTAGAGATGGTGTTTTAATTTCCTTTGTCACTTGAATCAAGCATCCTTCTTTACGAAGCCTTCCTTAATCATCCAATAACTCCCAGTGAGTTTTCACTGGTTCTGGACTTTAAGATGCCTATTGATGCCAAGCGTGCCTTCCTTTAGTTTCTCCTCTATAATACTACTCACTGACTGGCATTACGTTTAATGTTATTAAGCGAATGACTTTATTTTTCCTTCCTTGCTTTTACTTCTCTATTTTCCATATGAGAATCAAATACCCTAAAGACAAGTACTTGAAGCCCCACCCCACCCCTTTTATGGTCTCAGTGCTGGCTTTATAGATTAATTATTGTTTTGTTTTTTTATGTATGCACATGTTAACATGCATGCAAATGCATGTGTATGCTCGTGTAATGCATGTGAAAGCCAGAGACCAAGCTCTTGCATGGCTGTTCAGGAATGGTCACCTTGGTTTTTTTGGTTTTATGTTTGTGTGTTTGTTTTGTTTTGTTGTTGTTTCATCAATCTATTTTTATTGGATATTTTATGTACGTACATTTCAGATGTTATCCCCTTTCCAAGTTCCCCCCTCTCACATCCCCCTCCCCCTACTAATATGGGGATGCTCACCCTTCCACCCACCTACTCCCTCCTCACAGCCTAGCATTCCCCCTACACTGGGCAAAGGAGCCTTCACAAGACCAAAGGCTTCTCCTCCTGTTGATGCAAGACAATGCCATCCTCTGCTACAAGTGTGGTTGGAACCATGGATCCCTCCATGTAAACACTCTGGTTGGTGGTTACTCCCTATGAGCTCTGGGTGTCTAGTTGATAATGTAGTTCTTCCTATGGGATTGCAATCCCCTTTGACTCCTTCAGTCCCTCCCCTATACCTTCCATTGGAGCCCCTGTGCCTGTCCAATGGTTAGCTGCAAGCATCCTCATCTGTATTGACAAGGCACTGGCAGGGCCTCTCAGGAGACATCCATATCAGGCTCTTGTCAACAAGCACTTCCTGACATCAGCAATAATGACTGGGTTTGGCGGCTGCATATGGGGTGAATCTCCAGGTGGGGCAGTCTCTAGATGTTTTTTCCTTCAATCTCTGCTCCATTCTTTGTCCCTGTATTTCCTCCCGTATTTTGTTCCCCCTTGAAGAAGGACTGAAGCATCCACATTTTGGTCTTCCTTCTTGAGCTTCACATGGTCTGGGGATTGTATCTTGTGCATTCTGATCTTTGGGGCTAATATTCACTTGTCAGTGAGTGCACACCATGTGTGTTCTCTTGTGACTGAGATAACTCCTTCTCAGTAGGATTTAAGAGTTGGCCAATGCTGACAAGGCAATGAGCCTAAGAAACAAGCTTCAATAGTTCCTTCTATGTCCTCAGTGCTGGACTTGGAAGGGTGAGCCACCATGGCTAGGTACAAGAGTGAGGGAGAGTAAATTCACCATCTTATTCATGAGCAGTAAATACTTGAGCAATTGAGTCATCTCCCCAGGCCCCAACACTTAATGATTTGTTGAAGAAAGGAGAATATTTCCCTAATCACTTAATTAGTAGCAATCCTTTCTGGTCAGTCCTTTTCATTCAGCAAGTCAAGAATGAGTCAAGGCTTTTCTGAAAGATCAAACTAGCGTGACAAGATACTGCTGAATACAGAATGTGTCAAAAGTAAAGATAGCCAATAGCTCTCAGTGAAAGACAAAAAGTCTGTAAACCTATGGGATCACATAGGGCTCAAGATACTTGTAGGCGTTATCTCTAAAAAATCTAATTTGTAAATATTGTATACTAGTTTAACTACCTAATTTATATTGAATTAATCTCCATTCAGATTGCTCTTTGTTACTGTATAACATATAGTAACTATATGTCACTACATAGCTCCCTTTGGCATTTTAAATAAGCCTAGCTAGTATTCAGATCTCTATAAGCTCCGCCTTCCTCACCTTCTCTCATTTTTCTCTTTGACCACCAACGAGGCATATATTACTCTGTCTTTCCTTGTCAAACACCCTTCTATTTTCTTCTTGCATTCTTTGCTTATTATCTTTTCCTTTCCGCCTTAGCTATTGCACAGCAATGAAAGTCCTTGAGGATGGAGCTTTGACTCATTTATTAAATCCACCAACACCTAGCATCCAGGAATAAAATACAAATAGGTAGCTTGTGAAATGTTAAAAACAATACTTGGATATTGTTTTTCCATTTGCATATTTTCTTAAATTGAGATGATGGTACTCTAGGCACAGGAAGGGAATTAAATACATGTAAGAACCACACATGGGACACAGGTTTCTATAAATGTCGAGCAAAACGATTAGCCTGAAATACTAGTTGATTTCCATATTTTCAGTTCATTGGGATGAAGACCGTAGTTGTTGCGAACAGTTTAGGTAAAGTGTTTTTCTGAAGCCTCATCTTAGATCTGTCACAGAACCCTAAAATAAACACTCTTGTTTTACGCATATGGAAAAAAAACTCCCTTTTGAGGTTTTCTTTTTAACTGGTGTTTTATAAAATATATTCATCATGTTGAAATATTGATTAATTGCCCTGATTCCTTAACTTCCTAATTTAGTGTTTTGAAAAATGGTTTCCATTTTTGGCACTTATTTTGCAATATTTTATCTTCAACTGAACTTTACTTAGGTTGCAGTCAGAAGTTTTATGTGATGGAGTTAGCAAAAAAGTCAATATTTGGCAGTACTAGTATGCACTACTTATAAATACACTCTCTCGCATCATTTCAGCAATCCATTGCAAGAGATGGATGACGGGAGACTCTGTTGTTTCATTACATTCGCACAAACATGGTGGACTTTAATAGAAAAAAATATACCCATTCAATGCCTTAGACCAGACTTGAGGTAAATATTCTAAAAGTACACTGACACTATCAAGTACATATTACATACTGACAGAAGAGAGAGCTTCAACGCTGATCCTTTCTTGGATGAAACACCCTGAGTTTATGACACACGGAAAGGCTCACCTCCTTCCTTGAGTTCCTTGCTAACATATCAGAGCTTCTAATGTCTGACTTCAGAGTCTTATCACCTAACAAAACCCTGCTCATTGATCTAGAAATGCCCTAAAAGCCACACAGAGCTTGTGGCTACAGCTATCTCCCTGTCTCTATAAACTTCATCAGTCCAGCATTAATGGCTGTGAAGAATTCAAGGTTGTGAGGGCCTGCGGTCACATTTCTGATTCTGTTCTTGGGTTCGTAATTGTAAAGCATGATACCCTGTTCAGATTTAACTTCCCATGTTTACATATCTTGAAGACTTAATGGTGTGGGTTGTGTTGGACACAGACTTTCTCAGATACGCATCTTAAGAGAATAGACCTTGAACCTCACCTTTTCACGTCCTTCCTCATTGATATACGATGTTCATGCTCACATTCAAGGGGGGAATGTTTTGAAAATAAAAATCTACAAGGCAATCTATTCTTTTCTGAGTCCTGAAGTCTGGTGTCTTAGACCTATGGTTCAAACGTGTAAGAGGACATTAGCATCTGTTTGGCAGCCCTTGATATGTATGGAAGTTCAAGGTCACCTCTAACTATAAATTCAGAATCCTTTGGATTGAAGTTTAGGAAATCCATACATTAAATAAACAAAAAGAGTGGCAGCTCAGCAGAGGAAATACAATTTAAACTTCCTACGTATAATGCAGACTCACTGCATGGCTAAACAGAAACAACAATGGCTAGTGCTGGCATAGAGTAGGGGAGCAGAACACATCTAAATGGCTAGAGGGAAAATGTATATGGACATTTTGAAAACTTTTCCCCTAAAGCTCTCTCCATGTGATCTTCCTGAACACACAGATGACAATTCTGAAGCTGTGTTCTTTCTTAGCAGCCAGAGCCATTCAGTGAACTAAAGGAAAACAAACTTATAATTAATATCAAACTAGACCAAATTAAGGAAAACACCTGTTCCACAGCCATCTATATGTAAAGACGCATACATACCTGTTAAACTTAAGAAAAAGGCATCAGCAAATTAACTAAGCATAGAGAATTTATGTAATTTAATTGTTGATCTCTTTTCAAGTTTTATACACACACATACATATATATTTGTATAAAGACACACTTCAATTATATGTATTTTTAAATAAAAGGTGATTATGGTACACATAGTATTTTATGACCTGATCTCTTCATGAATATACTTTGTGTTCAATTTAAATCCATAATATTATTATAACTGTTTTGATTGATATAATATAAAGATATTGTTAATATCTCATATTTTTAGCTTAAAGACACAGGGCACACCGTGTGAGATTCCAGAATCTTCTTAGAGAACCTTTGCTTTAAATGTTACATTTTATGCCCTTCAGCTACATTTTAAACAGAAGAAGGATGAGAATATGAAGAAAGGGAAGAGAGGAATAACTGGCGTGCGCTATAAACACTTGTATTATAACTTTGGAGTCTCTAAAGTAGCATCCTTGTCTAAAGTCTATTTTAAAAAGTATTTTCTTATACCACATAGAAATGTTTTGAAATAAGACTTTTTCCATAACATACTTTTTAGACTTCCAAAGAGAACTAAATCAAAAGGGAGAAACTTTCTTCCTTCTCTTTTGTTTTCTCCAAAAGTTTTCAAAAAAAAAAAAGAATGAAAGAAAAGGTGGAAGATAGTGATGATATTGAACAGTGAAGCAGAAAATTCTGAGACAAGTGTGGATCTTACACAATGCACTCTCTGTACCCCGAAGCTAAAAATACGGGATATGAACAATACCTTTGTCACCCTGCTGAACCCTGCTTTGCATAAGGAGAAGATCATCTGACAGTCCATGCATATTCAAAACTGGATAATGTTAATTGAGAGTAGGCATTCATAATTTCTTAATTTCCAGACTGAACGTTCTATTGAAATGGTTGGCCTTTACAAACATCCTTATTCTTTCTTTGTGAAGCAAAAATTTAAGTGCTCGGGCCACACTTTCCTAGTTCGTCATGGATATTTTAATGTTTAAGTAATACATATGGGTGCTTTAATTAAAATGATAATTTACCGATAAGTTCCAATTTTTAGAAGAAAATAGAACTTTCCAAGCAAATTAATTTTATAATTATTAACTACATCCACTTCCAATGAAGGAGCATGGAAAAGTAATGTGTCCAAACCAATGTGAGAGCAATAGTCCAACTCAGTAGCCTATTAAATACGATTTCCCATGTTCATATAATTTATGAATTTTAAGAACCACTACTAATTTGGATAAGGAAAAGATAACGATTAAGTCATTTCTGTAAGCTTATAGAAATTAGATAAAATGGTGGATGGCATAAACTTTTCTTCTTGGACTATGGTGATGTATATGTGCTTCCGTATGTGGATATGTATGTATACAAATTTGTGACATATATTAAAGACACAGTGTGGAAGTGTGCAATGTGTCAAACATCTCTTTGGCTATAAAATGTAGGATACTCAAGCCTTTATTATGAACATAGGCAGTAACATTTTACGAGAACTGAATATAGCACTCAGTACATTTGATTGTGTGTGTGTGTGTGTGTGTGTGTGTGTGTGTGTATACTCAAGCACACACAAACAGAAAAATATTTTAAATTGCTATAATGGTTCAGAGTCTTTATCTTATAGTTTAAGAAAAATCACCTTTATATATCACAAGCTTCCCCAAACTCACGTTTGAGTTCTTACCTATAAATCAGTGCAGTCTAACTGATCCCCGTATCACTAGAAAATGTAACCGGAAACAGTCAAAATGCGTGTAGCATGACCAATGATGGAGGGGTTTTGTGGGTGTTTTAAGTGCAAGGCAGAACGATGAGCTACTCTTGCCTGAGAACACATACACCACAGACTGAAGGAACTCAGAAACTGCAGCAACCTGGGGAGCGGAGTGACTAAAATTCACGAGGGAAAAACTCACACCCAGGAAAGGCCTAGAGAGAGGGAACCCTTCAGCAGAGTAGGAAGTGGAATGAGTTGGATGACTTTAATTAAGTGTAAAGGAAATAGTGGGAGGCAGAGAAAAACTTCAATGGTACAAGCAGGAGACGAGCTCAGAAGGTTACAGAACTTAATCCTATCAACATTTCATTTGCATAGCCATAGTGAAAAATGACAATGGTATTTTTGTGACCAAAAATGTATGCAAAGCAGCCATTGTGCTGGCTCAGTTGTGATTTTTGAAATGGAAATTTCCTTTCAATTGGAAGCTGCTTCTTCTTCACAACACCAAAAGGCCTCAGCATCCACCTTAGACTAGAAAGGAGCTGCTTCTCCTTCCTGTATAATATGGAGGATTCAACTGTAACTGCAGTATTCTCTTCAGAGGAAAAAAAACACCACCCCCCAAACACAACAACAACAACAGCAACAACAACAACAAAATCCACTTCAACCTCTCTTTCAAAAATATGATAGTATCTTCCTCTGTGTATTTGAGATTATTATAAAATCTGAGACACTAATTAAAAAAACTGCACTTGTACACTAAGTCTGTCGACAGCTAGATCAATTTTCTTTTTTACTCCAAAGGAGGAAAAAATGTAAGCCCTGGATGGGGTAAAAATTGGTCTTGGGTGAAAAGTGAGATAATTTTATGGTCGTGCCATGAGAATAATCCAATTGTTTATTAGCCATGACCCTTCCGTGGATGCCTGTATATAGCCATATGCCTGACTGTGTGCTGCCATTCAGTACTAACATTTTAATAGGAGAAAAATGTTAAATATCAAAGTAATAGATGAGCATTCCTCTAAAAGGCAATTTCATTAAATACCATCGGTATTAATCTTTCTAAATCTTAATTACAGCCTTTTGACATATCACACCCCCATTTGACCTTTTCTGCTCAATTCTAGTAAAGAACTGGAGGACAGACGGGGATACCAGCCCCTGAAAACCCAACTCAAAGCGTCATTCTAATGCTATTGAGTAAATGGGGATGCTGACCCAAATTATATTTTTATCCAAGAGTCAAGGAGTTCAGAGTTTTCTAATCAACCATAATCTCTCCTTTTCCATTTCAAAATTAAGACATTTCGAGGAGGCGACCTAGGAGCATCTGCATATAAAGTGCTAAAAAAACTAGGACTTAAAAACAAAACAAAAAAGATCAGAGCAAAAGTTCCTGAGCTAAAAGATGTGCCACAAAATTTAAAAAACAATTAGAAATGGCAGCCCGCAATCGAACACGTTGAAGTTCCGTCGAGGAGAGTTGGAGCTGGCAGTTTCGGGATTAAAAAAGTAATGATTCCGCTATTAAAGCCACGCTGGCAGCAATCAATAGCTGCAGGGCATTGTTAGGCTCACTCGATCTGCACTGGAAAGGGGGCTGAAGAACTTTGCCCCCAGGAACATAAAGGCTTTTCACTGCTGTGTGCCAAAACTCGGGTGGCGATCTTACCAGTTATCTTTTCCCCAATTTTTGCTCTTTTCCTGTACTCTTTAATGGGGTCTATTTCTTTGCGTCTCTTCAATAGCTTCTGCTTTTATTTTCTTTTTTCCAGCTATGTTTGTCTGCCTGCTACTATGTTTGCTGGTCTATTCGCCTTTCATATTTCCTACCATTAAACAGACCGGAAGGTATATACCCTAATAGCATAAAGCCAACAATAGAAGGAATTTTTAAGTTATACTGTGATGCATCTTCTGTCAAATATCTTTAAGCAGAATGATGTAGAACATTATAATAGGATGATAAATCACCATTATTAGAAAATTATGACAGCCTTAGAATTCGATGTCCATCAGTAAAACAGCAACAAGGAGACTACAATCAGTATCTGCACTACCTGGGAGGAAGCCTATGTTTGCAGGTGTACAGAATTTAGCCTTTGGGGGTATTTAAAAGATGCTTATGATAGTGCCTTTTAAATAAAAGTGTGATTAATGACTTAACCTGTTTCCACATGGGATACAGGCAAAGAAGAGTTGCCGAGAAAGAGAGTAAGATCCATCACATTGAGATTTTGAAACTTACAATGTTGGTAGGCCTGCCCCAACAGAGACCAGATATCTGAAAACGGAGTTGTGTTGACAAAATGTTTCCTTCAGTTTTGGCATCACAGCTGCCTTTATTCTGAACTACTCTACCCTTAGAGACAGACAAGAAAATGGCAAACGCCAATCCCTAACACGATTAATGGTACTGAAGCAAGTTTGTAGATAAGAACATGTTGTCCTCTGAGAGGCTCAGTCTAGCAGCTAACATAGATTCAGACACCCAGAGCCAAACAGTGCATGGACCTTGGGGACTCTTATGGAAGAATAGAAGGAAGGATTATGGGCCCTGATGGGGATAGGAACTATACAGGAACACCAACAGAGTCAACCAACCTGTACCCCTTGGGCTCTTGGAGTCTGAATCCAACCAAAGAATACACATAGACTGTACCTAGGCTTCTCTGCTCATATGTAGCAGATGTGCAGCTTGGCCTTCATGTGGGTCCCGAACAACTGGAAAGGGGAACTATTCCAAAAGTTGTTGCCTATATGTGGGCTATCTTCTTCTAGTTGGGCTGCCTTGTCTGCCCTCAGAAAGTGCCCGGCCTAGAAAAAACTTAACATTCCAGGGAAATGATACCCAGGCCCCCACCCCCACCTGCTCAGAGTGGAAGGAGATGGGAGAAAGATTGTAGGAGTGGGTGACCGGGCCGTGGGCAGTGAGCGGGATGTAAGATGAGTAAGTAAAAATATAAAATTAAATAAAACACAATACTAATCACACTGGTTACATTAATTATATTTTCTTTTTGTGTTTGATGATCATTTATCCTTCCATTGAGCTAAATGGATATGGTTTATATGTCTTCTGGTGTATCATTTAATTACAAATAATAGGACCTTAAAACATCTCATAAGTATAAAAATGCCACAAAGAAATCCACTATTGGGTATAATTAAAACACACTCATTGAATATGTAAATATTTGAGGATGCTATTATTAATAAATAAAGCTTTTACTTTGGGTTGGAAAAATAGAATACCATAGAGGCTTCTTAGTAGTTTTTGGTCTAAAAGCAGCAGACTCTGATGCTTAAACACTTGTACCCCTCACGACATCGTCTTCCACCTATGGAGTCCTACAGTTCATTTGTTTGACCCTATGCATCCCCCAATTTCTATCATTTTAAGGGTGAAATTCCACAGGTTTTCCCAAGTACCACTAACTAATTTAGATTGCCAGAATTGCTACGAGCTATTTTAGATATCGTTGACATTGATCTGGTATTAGGCCTGTATTGTGGAAATCGATTTACAAGTATTATTTCATTTTATTTCAAAGCAAATCTGAGGCGGAAAACGGTAAATTTCAACACAGTTACTGAGTGAGGGATCCAGGGAGCGTCTGAGCCCAGGTCCTTCGGATTCACACTCCATGCGATAAAAACGAACTACTCTTCTCTACCTCACATCACTTTTAGTTTGGGTTGATTTCTTCCTGGCCTGGAGACCCAGAACCCATGAAACATTTATCTGGGGTCACTGAACTGCTGAGCTGGTTGCCACATTGGCCCGGCTTTTGGGGTGTTGTTGAGGGAGGTCATTGCAGAGGGTATTGTTCCCAGAGGAAGGGACTGTTGAAAAAAGCTGGCAGAGCCTGAAAATGAGTTTCAGAAAAACGTCTTGGGATCCATTGGAATGAAAGCACAGGAGGCGATTTCCTTGGGCTCCCGCTGTCCAAATTCTTCTTGCTGGTTCGAATGTGGAACATTATTTCCATAATGCACATTAATAAGGCAATTTGGTTGGAAAAATAAATTGGTCTGCTTGCGTAGCTCATTCAACTCAATTTCCATGGGAATTCAGTGCACTCTGAAGAAGGATAGAGCCCTTCCATGGCAAGGCTCTTAACTCAGAGGGTCATTGCTGACCTTTCACATATATTTTATAAATTCCCTCAATCCACAGCACGAAGAAAACAACCATATAAGTCTGCAGGTCTCACGGGCTTATGTGCTCATGTTGTGCCAGCCCTGTGGCATTAGGTATGGCAGCTAAAAGCACCATAGGTGATGAATCATAACGAGATACAGGGATGCAGTGACAGGTGGGTCACAGGGAACCCAGCCACCTGAAGTTACAGACAAATTATTCTGATGGAGATTCCATCCCCTCAACATGCTGAAGTGGCAGGGCTTTGAGAGATTCCATTCCAAGCGTGTTCATCAAGTACCTGGAAGCTACTTTATTAGACAGAGTGTATGTAAGAATAAATTCACCGTGATCCTTCCATCTGAGGGCTGATAATCATGAGGGGTAGGAAGACACATATTCACATAAGGGTATAATAATTATTATGCAGCGCATCAGAGCATGAGTTTGGAGTTTGATGGACTTGGAAGAGTGTTCTCGCACTGCATTTATTAGCTATGAGACCATGCTCAAGTTGTTTATATTGTTAAAGTTCAGTTTCCTTATCTGGCAGATGAGAACGGCAAAACTAATTACTCAGCCTACAGGCTTCTTTGGACAATGACCGAGGACAATGTCTGTTTCTTAATAATCACTGTACACCTGCACTGATGCTTTTAGAAATGATATCAGAGAGGATGATAAGAGTCGGGGTGTGATCAGATTAAATGAGAGTGTATACAGAGCTGCACGCTGAAAAAAAACTAAGAGGAGGAAAGTTTGAATAGAAATGAGTGGTAGGGATGATAGAAAAGGAGACAGAACCATAAACCAAAGACACAGGGATGTCTGGATGTAAGGCTACAAATTTAAATGCTGACCATAGAGAGGAAGATCGTCTACCATACTATGAACAATAAGTCACTTATAGTGGTCACATAATCTACTAGACCATGGACACCTAATTGTCCTAAATGGTTGGTGTTTCTGAGAAAGTGGTCTTGAATATGGGAAAGCTTGGATAAAACCAAGATAATAGATGTCTTAGTTATGTTTTTCTGTATGTTTCTTTAACATCAGTGCAGCAGGGGTTCAAACAACAAGGTGCAAATGAGATGGATTCCATCTCAGAATAACTACCATAAAAATCACAAAGGACAAAAATCAAAGGAGACAAGTGACAATGCCAGAGGTTAAGGACATAAAGAAAAGGGAACAGATACTTCGGTTAGGACTTTACATAGGTGCAACCCCTGGGGAAGCCAACATGGACATTTCTCAAAGAGTTAAAATAGAAAGATGAAGAACACTAAGACACCGTGCCACTGCAATGCATGCCGTTCATGTTTACATCTCTACCTTCCATACAAGCTAAGAAACAGACCAAGGCTAGATACATATCCAGCAGCAGACACATGGATAATGACAGTATAAAAACAATCTTAATATTTACAGAAAAAAATGAGGACACTAGAAAGCATTCTGTGAAGGTACAAATTGGCTAAACCCAAACATATTTATCTCTTATGTCGATCATACGTGATGTTTCCTACTGCATTATTTACTAGAGCAAAGAACTAGGAGCAACTTCATTGCCTATCGAAAGCGGAACAGTAAGCAAAATACGTATTCAGAATCTAGAATGTTTTATATAAATACAAATGTACAGTATAATATACATTACATATATGTATATATGCAAACAAATTTACAAATGCAGTATAATGAAAAAAGGAGAACAATAAAGTCTAAATATAAAGAAATAAGGAAGAGTGAATGCAGATAATGGACCTAAGTTACAAAAGTAGATATAAATCTAATTGGATTATTTCTACTTCTAATTCTGTCATGGATTGGGGGGGGGTGATAAACAAGTGTGTAAAATATATTTGATATTGAAAGGGTAACATTTGGAGAAGCTTCACAGCTTCCATTTTAAATGCCAACTATTTAGTATATATAAACTCCTTAAGTTGTATAGAATTTGGATCTGATTAATTTTGGTGTATGGTTTTTATGTTTGCAAATTTTATAATGAAGTTATTAATATATACACAATCATACCTTTACAGGTATAGCACTGTAGCACCAGAAAGATATTCATAAGAGGAGAATAGCAGGAAGAACAGAGGACGGAATAAAAAGGTAATGGAATGGAATCTTATGTGTCATAAAATCTGAAGGGGCAGTTGGGACTGAGGAAGAAGATGAGGTGAGGGTTTGGGAGAGGAGAGGAGAGTAGGGAGGAAGTTCGCATAGTTACCACGTATGTATGTAAAAATGTCATGATAAAATCCACTGTGTATCAGCTTTGAAAAAAAGTTACATCATAAAAATACGGTAATATGGGAGTGTGGTATATTATGTGAAGACATGACTTTATATGCCATGAAATACTTTCTTGTGGTATGTTTATTTGTAGAAAATCATGTAGAAAAGAGTTTTCCATAAGTAACAGAGAAGCCCAGAACTTGAGGACAGAAGTCACAATTGCTCACTTAACATGCAACAAGCTCTTTGGGGTATAAAGTTCTATTATTTCATATTTAGCCAAGTTGATTCCAACAGTAACTTACTAAGTCTCTCTTCCTACTTACTCAACAATGCCTTGGGTAGGATCCGTACTATTCTGGATAAGCTGTCAAGTTACTACTTTGGGAATCCCAGTCACAGCTTTTTCATAATCAAGAGTCCTGATCATTATTTGTTTGCCAATGGTTTCATCTTGAAATTAAATACTACATACACACACATTTATGTACACAGAGGTACAGTGGGTGGTAAGATACATTGTGTCAGGATGAAAAGAACTTGTTGTTGGGAACAATTATGACATCTGAGTTTATTTTCTAACAAGTATAGCATGTAGATGTTACATGATGGTGATTTCATTTTCTTTCTCAACCCAGTTGGTCCATCATGAGACTCGTCTTAGCTCTTGACCTTCTTCTGCCACAAGAAACATTGGCATGTTTCTGAAATTATTCATGATTATATCAGATTTAATTTAAATGAGTTTTATTTCGAGCACTACAACCCAGCCTACATATACATAAGTGTATGCACATGCAAGTGCATGTGTGTTTATCAAAATATATAATGACCAAGTTCAGAAAACATTGACCTGAACATATTTTAGCCTCTGATAAGATGCCATCAGGACACACATATGAGATGTATTGTATGTTTTGTATTGGTCACTATGAAAATGAGCTTAGGCTGCAGCTGCAAAGGCAGCTTTCTGCCTCCTGTGATTTATAATCATCTATAAATAAAAACCTATTTTAAAAAGACATTTCCAATGAGAGAGAGAGGGAAAAAACATCTTCAACTGTCAGAAAACAGCATTGTGAAGGTAGGCAGAGCACATTTCGTCTTAATGTGGAATGACCATTAACAGCTAAGGGTCCCTTTTCATAATGCAGCCGTCTTTGACAGGCAGCTGTATGAAAGAAAAGCTTGTTTTAATGTGAGCAGAGTGTGAGTCACTCTGCAGACTCTCAATCAATAATTGTGGAATGAATGTTGAAAGCCTATTTTTCTGTTCCTACTGGTGGACAAGTGTTCTTGTTTTTATTTTCTTTCCTGTTTATTTGCTAGTTGCTTTTCCTGCCCAGCATCCCTCTGCCCTCTTTTTAGAAAAGCACAAGAATTTAGTAGGGAATTGGTTAGAGTTCCTGGGAGACACTGGTGTGGGTGGTGGCAAGCATGGACCCCAGTCACATTCAGCCACTGGACAAGTGCAGGGACCAAGACCAGTCCCACTTTAGGTCTTAGATCCATGAATAGAAATAGTGTAAGGAAAAAGGGAAGCCACTTGGGCCAGTCAGTTCCTTGGAGGGGTGGTACTGTCTCACAGTGACAACCCACAAATCCTGTTGTCTAGGTTAAGCAGAGAGATCCCAGATCCTGTAGTTTCTAGTGTTTTGGTGTCTGGCAATTACCAAGCTATAAGTTTTATTGCATACCCAGTAACTAGGTAAAATAAAACCTAAATTTAATATACTATAACCACCAAACTCTCATATTTTTTCTGTCTCAATCTCCTGAGAGAGAGAGAGAGAGAGAGAGAGAGAGAGAGAGAGAGAGAGAGAGAGAGAGAGAGAGAGAGAACAAGTCAAGCCAACCAACCTAACAGACAAACAAAACCCGGAAGTTTGTAGAAGAGCCATCTGAAACACCTTGGAGACCAAGTAAGTCTGACAAACTTGGTTTTATTCAAACCAGCACTGTACATAAAAAAGGACCTTTTGGGATCCTTTAAGCCCATCATCTTTCTCCTTTTCAAGAGCTCATCCTCAGAAAAGCTAGGCAGGAATGATTCTCCTCCCCATAATGCTCTTCTGTAGCTGTTTGCCTTTTCTGTATTGAGTACTCAAATCGCACTCTCTGCGTTGGAATGCATCAATAAACTAATTGAAATAGAGATCCCCACAGTCACTGGACTGAAACACTTTGGCATGGCTCTCTTTGACTGTGGGTTATGCAATGATACTGAGAAGGTGTTACCTCCTAGTTCTAAGACTCAGGGGCAGATCCTGGACAAATACTTCAGCGTGTGTAATAATAATCCCTGCTACTGTCTGCTGTTGTATATTTTCTTCTGTGTATATGTGTGTGTGTGTGTGTGTATGAAAGTATTTTTTCTTTTTTTAAAATTTGTTATTAGTTATATTTCTTTACTTATATTTCAAATGTTATTCCCCTTCCCAGTTTCCTGTCCATAAGACCCCATTCCCTCCCCTCCTCCTCCCCCAAAGGGGTATTCCCCCTATACACCCCCCTATTGTCCCCCAATATTCTCCTGCACTGGGGGTCCAACCTTGGCAGGATCAAGGGCTTCCCCTTCCCCTGGTGCCACAACAAGGCTATTCTCTGCTACATATGCAGTTGGAGCCCTGGGTCAGTCCGTGTATAGTCTTTTGGTAGTGGTTTACTCCCAGGAAGCTCTGTTTGTTGGCATTGTTGTATTTATGGGGTTGCAAGCTCCTTCAACTCTTTCAATACTTCCTCTAATTCCCCCCAAGGGGGTCCTAGTCTCAGTTTGGTGGTTTGCTGCTAGCATTGACCTCTGTATTGGACATGCTCTGGATGTGTCTCTCAGGAGAGATCTATAACCTGTCCCTTTCAGCATGCATTTTTTAGCTTCATCAATCTTATCTGGTTTTGGTGGCTGTATATATATGGGCCACATGTGGGTCAGGTTCTGAATGGCCCTTCCTTGAGTCGCTGCTCTAAACTGTGCTTCTATATCCCCTCCTATGGATATTTTCCCCCTTTTAAGAAGGAGTGGGCGCATTTGCATTGTGGTCATCCTTCTTCTTGAGCTTCCTGTAGTCTGTGGATTGCATCTTGGGTAATTTGAGCTTTTTGGCTAATATCCACTTATCAATAGTGCATACCAAGTGTGTTTTTCTGTGACTGAGTAACCTCACTCAGGATGATATTTTCTAGTACATTCCATTTGCCTATGAATTTCATGAAGTCACTGTTTTTTGATAGCTGAGTAGTACTCCATTGTGTAGATATACCACATTTTTTAAATCCATTCCTTTGTTGAAGGGCATCTGGGTTCTTTCCAGCTTCTGGCTATTTTAAATAAGGCTGCTGTGAACATAGTGGAGCATGTGTCTTTGTTGTATGTTGGAGCATCTTTTGGGTATTTTCTAAGCATTAAAATGAGATATGTGATTGGAATGCCAAGACAAACCTTTGATACTAGATCTTAAGGGGTTGGAGCAGGACTTCCAGATTGAGACTGGCTTGCGTCACCTAAAGACAGCCATGGATGAACAGAGAGAGGGTGATGGGTGAGGAGAGGGAGTGGTAAGGGAGAGCAGGGAGTGGAGGGATAGCTAATAGAGTAACAATGTGTGGTTACATCCCAACAAATCACTCACTGGTTTCCTTTGCTCTCTCTTTCTGAGAAAATAAAAAGAGTTATATGGCTTGATTTTAAGTTCTAGATGAAGATTAAGGTGTCCACTTATAATTTTCCGTGCCACATAAGCAAATTCTGATAATATAGATCTTCTCTGGAAACTCTACCTCTAATAGCTGCATCAGTAACATAGACATCAGATAGCAGTTTATAATTTAAACCACCCTGAATGCCCTAGGTCACACCTGCACCCCTGGGTTCTGTCCCAGTCTTACTAAGTGAGCATCACTGAAGTCGGTGTGTCCATCTTTGCTTATGTAAAAGGCTGCCCATTTCATCTTGAGTCAGGCTTATTTCTTTATCATTTTAAATCCAACTCTGGATCTGTCCAACTTATATTCAGTAGTCTAGGGTCTCCTTTCAAGGGCAACACTTAACTCTTTGACTGCTCAAATATATCTTAAAACAAGCTCAGCTAACATCTACTTGGTTTACTTTGAAGCCTACATATTAACTTCATAATAGTCCAAGTAAAGTAATTGTGGATTAGAATTTAATTATACATTAATAACACAGAAATTTCCTTTTCATTAGCATCACTGCCGACTGGTTTCTACTCACGGTAGTCATCAAGAAGCTCTATTTACAATAATATTTCCTTTCCTTTTCTTCTTTTAACATTGCTCAATGGATTAAAAAGTTTTTTTATAATCCCTCCCTCTCTTCCTAGGGTGTCCTACCAATTGGATTAGAACTTCAAATGCTGCAAAGCCACAAATGCACTCTCCTAAGACATCGAAGCATGTGTAATTGTCACCCAGGTTTTTCTTTTTCTAATGGTTAGACAGGCCGGACAGTATGTTTCCTTTTGAAAAGAGAATGAAAACATAGATATTCAGTGGACACGTAATACTCTTCAGCATCTCATCTATCAATTTGCTTTGGATGTTTAAGAGAAAAAATAAACCCAGTATGACTTAGGCTTTATGGAATATGGTCACTGACACCTAAAAAGAAATGTAACACATATATATACCGAGTATTCTGTGTGGACTGAAAGACATAATTGTCTAGAGAAAAGCTTAGCTACTGGTTAAGTCCATCACTGGCAAAGAATTTCTTTTACTTCTAAGAGAGCAGATTTGGCTGTGTCTTCAAAGAGCTTGCATTTTATGTTGACTGGAATTCATCCATGGCTTTACTATGTTCTAATGCTAGATTATGTGTCTAATATATAAAGTCAATTTCCATGCAAAGCATTTGTATTCTTTTGTACTCCTTAAATTCCCCACGATCCATTTATATTTCCTTTGTGAACTCACATCCTCTCCCCCAGCTACTCAACACATAACTTTTTAAACAAAAGAAACTAATTTAAATGGCTTTTCTAATAAGCCAATTCTAATTCATGAACTGAGGCCATAAAACACTTTTTTTTAAAGGCAACAAAACAGGAAAAGATTCTGACAGTAGAAGAGAGTCTTGGGGCGGGAAAATCATGCATTAAGCACAACTGTAGTGTATTATAGCAACTAGTATCAGCGTGATTGACAGAAATCTAAGGGCCTGAGACTCGAGGGAAAGGATACTGGAGGGACATATGCTTAGTATAAACAGGTGATCCTCACCCACTCTAGTGTTGAACTTGAGTGATTTTACTGCCTAGTGGACAGATACTTACATATAACCTCTGGTTCCTCTATAGTGGTCCCATAGCCCTAGCATGGCCAGGATAAGACTCTTATCTCTTTTCCATCTCCTCCCTTGGGTCAGTGAGCTTTTGTAATCATGTGCTCCGTTCTTTTTCCACATTTGTAAGCCTGCAAAATTCACCCTCAAATTATGTTGGTGCTCTATTTGGGAGAAAAGATGTTATCGAATATAGTTTAGAATGAAACTCTAAGAGAAGCGCTTTCTGAGGAACCCACAGAAATGGGTATCTATGTTCTGCAAGTTGTTACTTTCTGTTGCCACAAACTGATACTCTTAAAGAAATGCCTGTGCTCTGAGGGAAGTGGGACACTGTGACTCTGTAGTCAGTTTACCTAAACAAGAACAATTATTCAAAGCTTTCAAGGCATTTCCTTCCTGCCACAATGAATTATACCAAACACAGTGTTGTCTAATGTCCTCGAACAGCAATGGGCTGAGGAAGTAGAATCATTCATTTCCATAAGTATTTGATGTGACGATGTTTACTGAGAAGTCCCATTTATTTTAGGACACTGTGACAAACTGGATTGAAAATCCCTCCTTCCAATAGAAGTGCATACTTTCTCTTACCTATAGTATCTGACAGATAGTATAAAACTGAGCTCTTTATTGGAATCCAAATTTATAAACATGTTTATAATTTCAAGTATTCAAAATACATTTTCAGTAAGATTTTCCCCTTCACTTTATTTAGATTGTATTTTTTTTTCCTGTAAGTAACTTACTAATGAAAACCTGTCCATTTGGAATACAACCTTCTTTAAACATTTGCATTAGGGCACAAATACTATTTCAATTGAGATACTGCTTAAGGGTCTGATAATCATTACAAATGATAAACAGTCAGACTCTAGAAATTAAAGTCACTCACGTTAGATTTTCCATTCGCAAACTATTAATCACATCTGAGTACATTATAGAGTACAGTTTGCCAACAGATGCATTTTTTCCCCCTAAAACTTGAATCAAACCTCTACTGATTTATCAGGTAAATTCAGAAAGGATAGAGAAATTTTTGAAAAATGAGTTTTCCTAAATATACTCATATCAGCACAAAGATGAATTGAGTTTTAGCCCCTGCATATGCAGCCTCCATGGGGAGCATTTGAAGTTATTTCTGCTACTTCTTTTGTTTAATGACTTGGAGTCTGAAAACGAGAGTCAGGAATGCCAGTTCGGTTGGTCTCCGAGCAATTCGCGTAACGTACCTGCAGAATAGGAAAACAACTTCGTGCCTTTCAGATGATTTGATACGCCTGGCTTAGACCTTATCAAAGTGAAACGGATGTGAGACCGAATAGAACTGAAAATAATTAGAAACCCGGTTTCGTCCTATGGTGCAACACACACGGGGCTTTCTGAATCCTGAAAGGTATCCTTTCATGAGCGGCATGTTGGCAAGACATGATTGGGGTCGCTTCACAAAGTACAGCGCTCTAAGGGCTAGTGATTAAGTCCTCTCAAATACTGCCTTTGTTTATAAACACAGAGTGTTCTGTGGTTCTACAGTAATGAAGGCTAAATATACTTGTAACTCAATACAAAGTTAGGAAACAAGTAATCCTTTGCTTTTATAGGATACAGGAAAACATCTTTTACTAGCGTTGAGTAACACTGAATTAACAAGATAGAGAGAGTTGTCGGTAGTCACAGAGCAAGGAAAACACATCAGGAATTTATTAGATTTGGATTTATCAGTGCATAGAAATTCATGATGTTTAACTTAAAGGCAAAAAGAGTAGAACGCTTTGAATAATAGCTTGAAGTGGATGATTAGCTAAAGGGATGCAGCATTTAATAGCCAAAATAAATTACTATAATTATTTTATTACCTATGCTAACTGATTCCATTGTTTTTGTTGAAATAACAGCTCCCTGAGGAAGGGAAGTGAGCTTTTCAATGAATCTCTGCTCTAGGCTGGTGTATTCTCCTATAACAATCAAAAACAAGGCAAAATAGTCTTTGCTGATAATATTTATAGTGTCTGAATTTCAGTAGTTGAGGAAAACACCTGGAAATCTCTGAAAACTTCTGGAAAGAGGAGAAAGTCAGGTTAACATGTTAAGTTCATTTTAAGGCCATTAGCCTATCCCCACCATTTGCCTGTAGACTGTTTTCCAACTTTATTCTATATATATTTTCTCAGGCCCCACGTCAGCCTATGACAGTTTCTTGCATCTATCTTCTTGAGAATGTTTGTGCTTCAATTCTTAAACACAACGTTCTGAGAGTAGTTGTGAGGAGGTCCACTGTCGGGGTCAGAGGGCAGAAAGACAGGAAGTGAGGACACTGTACATTTCTAGAAAACTGCTTGTGCTTAAAACCTGGAATTTTGAAAGTCGTGTCATGATTTGCTTTAAAAATATGCACTATGATTTATTTCATTATTTTTCAGGATAAATGGAAGTCTGAAATAAATTATGAACTTATAGCAGACTTTCCTTTTTTTTTTTTTTTTTTTTTTTTGTCTTTAGGGACACTTCATGAAAGGGATTAATAAAATTTACAGCTCACTTAGTTTCTCTTCCTTCCAATGTTCTTCATTTTCAAAGGAAGAAATGAAAGGTCATGTGTCACTGCCAGATCCGAATCCAGGGACTACAAACAGAATTTGAGGAGTGAAGCCCCCTTGCCTCTACACTGTCCCTAGACTTCTGCCTGCTAGATACAACCATTATGATGTTTGACAGATGCTCCAGGATTTGAAAAATGCAAAGCGGTGTCAGATAAAGTAGTGTGTTAAGAGGAGAATCAAGGGGCTGGAGTGATGGCTTAGCCGTTAAGAGCACGTGTTAATTCTGCAGAGGAACAAGGTTCAGTTCCTGGCATGCACGTGGTGGCTCACAACCATCTACGACTTCAATTCCAAGTGATCGTAGCATCCTTCTGACATTGAAAAGCACTAGGCATGGACATGTTGTACATATATATGTGCACGCAAACTTTTCATGTGTCTAAAATAAACTAAATAAACCTAGAAAATAGAAAGGAGTAAGGTCATGGAAACAATCTTATAGGTCCCATTTCTTATGCTTCCCCCAAACTTGCTCATAGCTGACCTTGATGACGTCAGATGTACCTAACAGGAATTTCTGTGAAATGACTCCAAACTTACTTTCTTTTTTCAAAATGACCCCCATTCTTACCCCGTTCTATTCCATCACTAAACTTACTCAATGTTTATCACTTCCAAATCACAGAGCAACCAAAATGCAAAATGCTGTCCCGCTGTCAAAATAGATCACTAAAGCTTAGGTTGGGATAAACTAAGCCTTCCTTTAAAAAAAATCTAGGAGGCAGTAACGTCTTGTTAATTTTGGGGTCTTAGGGGGAAAGGAACTTGTATCTATAAGGATAAGTACAAACAACTCTGTGGAAACTGCACAACTGGACAGTTCTTGGGGGCAGATCTTCAGTTGCTATACATGAAGGAAAATTAGTTTCAAATCCTTCTAAGAGTGAATGCACCTGGAGTTTGCAGCCCTTCAGAATGGGTAATGTCGCTCATTACAACAATAAATGGTAGCAAAAACAACTAGCCAACAGAGTATTTTATAGAAATATAATCTTATTAGCACTCAGCATTATATTCTCTTTTGATTATTTATATCCTTTTCTCCAATACTAATGTTCCCCAGATTTAATTTTCAAGGTTAATATAGTTAACTTAGCATCATTAAAAGAGAGCGTTTGATGGTTAGTGAATTTCATTTAGAATTCATGGCTAAATTGTAAATCAAAATGCTTGACGTTTGCCTGTAATAAAGTAACACATACACACACACACACACACACACACACACACACACACACATACACACACACACAGACACCCCTCTTACCCAAACATGTCTAAGATTTTGCTGTCTGGGGTTTCAATTAAAAGCAGTCTAAATATAGTCCAAAAACATTAAGTGGGATGCTCTCCTGGAACTAATTCACCATTTTTAAATGAGCTCCATTCGAACTAACGTTACAACCCTTGGACTCACCAACTCCATTGTTTGACCAACAGATAATATACAACACTTCTTCATCCAATATAGACGTGTACTGGCTTCTGTCTGGCCAAGGGTTCTAAGTTAGCCCATTAACAGTGAGATTCAGTACCCTTGTCAGTCAGTTTCTTACTTCAAGTGGTCTGCACCATCAAATGCAAGGATAGGGATGCAGGCCATTGTACACAATGTATTCATAGCTACATAGCACTGCACGCTCATATGTATGCACACGGCATTTATATTTCCTAGCTTCCATTATTCTTTTACAGGACCTAACCTATAAATCTACCTTTATCTAGGTAGCTCTGCTATGTGTAGGACAAGGCTTAGCGTGTCTCACAGACAGTTGGTACAATCTAGTTACACTTCCTGGCTCTGCCGGAGAGTCATGGGATACATTCTTTTAAGACATACTTAGGAATTTCACCTAAAACGTCAGTTACTACTTGTGCCTAGGAGTACTTTATATGTATTGTTTGTCTCCATTCCATTGACACCAGTAATTCATGGAAAAGAGAATGGCTACTCAGAAGCATTGAGGGAAGCATAGACATAAAAGGCCAAAAAGATGCGCGTGGGATTGAACCCACGTCTCAGTAATCGCAAGGTCTCCTTTCTCATCTTATGGTTTTGCTCATTCCTCTGGGTCTGCCGAGGAGACCACATATCCCCATCCTGAGCTCATTCTCATTCAGAGGAAGACAAATAAGGGTGAAGTGAATCAATAAATCATAATTTCTGCCAATTATGCTACTCATCCAGGGGAATCCTCGTGAAGTGGGAAACCTGAGTATTGACTGAAAGATGCAGGTTTTTCTGAGTGTAGCAGCCAGGAAAAGAGTTTACAAGGCAGACCGTGTTCAGGGTGCTGGAGTCCAGAGAAGCAGCAAAATGAGGTTCCTACAAACACCTGATGAACTATATCCTACCAAAGACAGAAATGACACGGAGAGGAAAAGGACAGAGAGTACACACTAAGCTGAAATTTCCACCCCATAAGGTGGGGATTCCTATCCTTATTTTTATTCTAAGCCACAGGGAGTTTACATGAACCATAAGGTTAATGAGCCCAAAGCTGAATTATTATTTAGCAATGGTATGAGGGATCGCAGGATGCTTTACCTAACTTCACAAACTAAAATGCTTTTTTTCCCCTAATCTGGTATTTTCTCTATTATATTTGGCTGGTGAAAATGCTCGAGGTATCGTTCATGAATAGGTATCATACTTTTAGCACATTCAGAGAAAAGAGATAGAACATGGGCAGACCTTACTTTAAGATGGGAATTTTCCACCTCAGCACTATTAGGATATCATTCTTTATGGTAGGTGACTGCCCTCTGATGTAGAGGATAGCAGACAGCATCTGTTGTCTCCACTGCGTACATAGGGGAGTAGCAGGGAAATCATTATTCCAACACCTATAATGGTGTCTAGATATTGTCAGTGTTGCATTGGGGCAGGGTGGGGCAAGGAAGAGGGAGCTCCTTTCTCAGCTTTGAGAACCATTGCTCCAAGGTGGTAGGGCTCTTGCCTACAGTCATTCATAACCTCTGTCATGTTTAGATGTTCTTGAACTTATCTAAGACACATTACCTACAAAAACCCAGGGAATCATGACCTTTTTTTTAGTATAGAATAGAGTTTATTCAGGGCATGGGGAGAGGGAGTTAAGAGGGAGTAGGGGCGTGGAGGGAGACAGAGAAAAACGAGAGAGAGAGAGAAGAGAGAGAGAGAGTCCACGAGGCAGGTGGAGAGAAAGGGGGAGGGAATGGAAGAGAGGGGTTGGAATGGAGAGAGGAGAGAGGGGTGATGAGGAGGAAGAGGAGAGAGCAAGAAAGCAAGAGCGAATTATGACATTTTTGCATAGTTTGTAATTATCGCGGCTACCACAGGCAAGTATTGGAGGTGCAAAAGCCCTGTGCATAATTAAGAAAGACGGCTGTTCATTCAGAGGCATAGAGAACAAAAGAAAGATACTCATCAGGGGATGGAAGTTAGTTCATTTTAAGGAGCAGGCTCGTTTTGTAGACGTTAGTACATTTCAAAGATGCTGTACTTTAATGATGGAAGCCATGGTGCCTACAACATGCTAGAAGAATCCTTTCCTCCTAACTACGGAAGTTCTGGGTCTCCATCTCTAGCAAGGGAGGAAGTTGGGGAAGGTAAAATTTTCTGTATGTTTTGTTTGATCTAGCTCATAGGTTGCATAGCCCATCATAAAAGAAAGCCATTGCAGGAGTTCAGGGCAGGAAGCTAGAATCAGGAACTGCAGGAGACACCATGGAAGAATGTTCTTACCTGGTCCGCTTCTATGTTCGTACTTAGCTAGCCACACTTGCCCTGGCCACACTTGCCTAGAAATTTTACCATCCAAGGGGGACTAGATACGGACACATCAATTAGCAATCAGAAAGTAGCCCGACTGACATGCTCACAGGCCAATTGAATAGAGATACTTCCTTAGTTGAGTCCCTTACTCTCAGTGTGTCCAGTTGACAACTGCAGCTAATTTTGCTGGTCATGGAAGTCCATCCTAGATTCAGAAAGAATGCCAGAGAAAGCTTTGTTCTGTTGGAATTCTACAGGAAACACTGGCCTTATTCAAGTTATTTTATAATTCCAAAAGGTCAATAATTTTATTCCTGACCTTAAGCAAGGACTAGAGCTTTCTGAAAATTACTTTCTTCTCTTCAGTGACAAATAATTTATTTGATAATTTCTAACCTCACTGGGAGAACTTAGTGAGATGAGGTATTTAAAGTACAGATGGTCATAGTGACAAATAGGAAAGACATTGTCAAACTCAAATATAAACCATAGTAAACCAACAGTATTTCAGAAGCAGCCAATTCCACCATGAGACTACCTGTGTCTCTCCTCTCTCTCTTATCCTCCTTCTCTCTCTACCCCCTCCCCCCGAAATCTAAATTGTACGTTGTGTTCTAAAAGATAATGAAGAGACTAGAATTAAAGGGAAAGGAATGAACTGACACATTTGAAAACTAAGACACCCATGCTGAACAAACCAGTTGCTGTTCTATCATACCAAAATCATGTAAAAACACCTGTAAAAATTTAAAATTGTAAGTATCAATATTCTCACTTCCCTGACAGTATTTTTCCAACATGGAAAAAGTCATAAAGCAAGAAGAAATATCTTTATTCATCCTCTCCCTACGTTATAATAATAAGTCTGAATATTAGTTAGATTTCTATGCTCCACAAACATAAGCAGATTGTAGATGGTGGAGAGTAGGCTCATTAAAATTTCCTTGGGGAAAAGAACACCTGTAACAATCAGAAATATGATAAGACTGTCAAAGGGTACATGAAATTAATTATGCCCACTTTGGAATATATATCATTTTTACTACAGTATGACAATGGAAATTATGTTTTCAATATATTTTTAAAAGAACAAAGATCCTAGGAGTATTTAACTGACACTTCAATAATGATATCACTATATCTCGGAGAAAAGTTCCTCTTCTGCATTCTGGAACCTTCTTTTCAGATAATACTTTTTAAATAGTGTTTCTCATTATAGTTTTTTATTCAGCTACAACTGGATCTGGCTACCACCAACAATGATTTATTTCTCTGAAAGGGAATGCTCACTATTATTTTACAAGAATAATGATTTTTTTCCTTTCTTTAGATTTACCCTACAGTGTTTATTCCACTTTTAAAAATCTACGTGGATAAGAACTCTAGAGGTGTTGAGCATATGGCTATCATTGACCCAAGTTGCCTAAGACTTTTCAAGGTTTAATTCATCTCCACACAACAGAGAACAGCTGCCCTGCCCAAGGCTTGGTGTGGCTTGGAAATCTGAAGCTTAAACTGATCAATTGAGTTTTACGGGATTCACACCAAACCAGTAGTTTACATAACAACTTAGACTGGGCCATTTTATTCTTATTCATTTCTGAGTGTAAAGGGAATCGTTTATGGATTTCCAAGGAAGATCATACCACTTGCATATATGTGACAGGAGATCTTGTTTTGTGACCATCACATGGCTGGTGAGTTGTAGTCTTGGCTAAAGGAAGTTCAGAGGTCTCTAGACAAAAGTCTAAGCTATGATGAAACTCTGGACTTCACCTGCGAGAACAATGATGCTTTACATGTTTGACTCATGATATGATGACATCTCTTAGTCTACTCTTGACATTTTGTGTTGCGAATCTCAAATCATGTTTCTAGTAGTCTATTTGTCTTTCCAGGAGAACTTTACTTGGATTGAGAAACTAACGAATGCAGTGAGGCAGCCATATTACTTCGCTCCTGTCAGTTGTAAACTCAGCAATACATTTGACAGATTTTGACCAGACTAAAGAGCCTTCAATATAATCTTCTCAATGTTTATTGAAGGTTAGTAAACTCACTTCTTCTTTTCATTGTAGGAAGGATAAAACCTGTACAACCACTGTGCTTTATAACTGCCCCTTGTCTGTGTCATAATGCTGGAGTTGTAATTTAGGATTGATAGCTAAGCAGAGAAACAGTTTAGATGTCCTCAAGTTTAAGGCAAACACTTTGTTAAAGCACAAGTCAAACTCCAGTACTTGCAATCCTGTGAAGTAAATAGAGGCCCCGGGGCGTGATGAGGTAAGCATGTCAGATCCTTTACAGTAGCAAGTGAAATCACTAATTTAGTACATTTGATACACACATGCCACTTGTTTTCTGAAAATTTAAAAAAAAAAGAAAGAAAAGAAAAAGAAAAAAATATCCTAAATGAAGTGAACAGAGGACTAGATGCTAACCACTTTGAAAATGCACATCTAGAATGGAAACATGATTTATCCTGCAGATACATGCGCATTCTGGATGCTTCTCTGCAGAGTCAGCAAGTGCCATGCGTTGGCGATGTGCCTAGAGGGAGCTGAGGTCAGTGACCAGCTTGTAGAAGGAAGACCTTGCATTTTTGTAAAGATTTAGATCAGTAATACAAAGCTGCTATTTCTTACCTTGGCTAAATTGTGACAGGCAGGGGATTAGAATATTGTATAAACATAGCTTTGTGACCTCTGAAAAGCTGGATAATGCCTTATTCTACAGGTGAGGCTGGTATTTCCAGCTTACTTGGAATATGGCTTCAAGAGCAAAAGCACAGCATACTTAATACCGGGTAGCACAGGAAAACATCAGGTATCAAGTCTGCTTAAAGAACTGGTTTTGGAATACCATGAGGAGATTTCAGTGTATATGCCATTTATTATAAGAAATAGCAATATATGGACAACTAATTAAGAATAAATATGCTCTGAACAGCAAGTATCAGCCACCATTCTTTTAGCCTCAGTTATAGAATACCGTATGTAAAGGCTATGATAGGATTTTGGGGTCTTGGTGACAGTTCTTGGTTGTAGCCTGTTTTCATTACTGGAAGGAAAACAAATCAGATTTATGACATTGTATCCAACATGTAAAATTGTTGAAATCTTAAAAAATACCAAAAACAAGAAGATAACGAATATCTGTAGTACCTAAGTCCTATGGATGAGGAGTACTGTTAATAACAAGAAGGGACAAAGGTGTAGGTATGACTATATTGAGGCCAGGGCACCCCAGCAGATTATAGACGTCACATGAAAGAACTAATTTGGTGGGGAAAATGCCTGATGGGAATTTGGAAGCAATAAAATTAAGGTGCAAATGACCATGTTTATGCACGCTTTTATTCCCAGCTACTTGGAGGCTTCCCTGGGTAACATGAATTTATCCCTTGATCAATTTTTAAAAGATTTAGGAATTTGGCTTGATGGTAAAGTGATGATTTGGTGTATATAAGGGTACCAAATTCATAAGCATAAAACCCACACATCTACTTTTAGCAATGCAACTCTTAATGGAAGCAGGGCATGCAATTTGGTGTTGAAGTCCAGTTCACGGTATAGCTGTTTCTTAGGACTAATGGGATTGTCAGAGACATAACACATTTGAAACACTTAAGTGGCTAATGTGTGTCATAAAGACGGGAGCGTGAGCCGAAGGCACGGAATTGGGGTAACCAAGAAGGAGCGGACTTGACAGACACTAAGGAGAGAGTGAATAATCCTAACTGCGATGATCATTATTGCATGGGAATATCAAAACCTATCACCTCAACTCTCGAGGCAATCATCTTCACGAACGATATTATCATATCTCATCATGAAAAGTATTAATGCTCCCTCTCTGGGGAATAATTGTCATTGGTATGAAGAAACACCACATATCCATACAACTACAGATATGGGAAGAAACCATATTGAAATTATGCCTGAGTTCTGAAGTATTTGAAGAGAAATTTAGTGAACTCTATGATAAACTTTAAACACCAACATAATTATATATAAACAGATACCAAAATGTATATACTATGATGTTTGTAGATAGTAGTTCTCAACCTGAGGGTCCCAACCCTCTTGGAGGTCTCATATCAGCTATGCTATATATCAGATATTTGCATTAAATTCATAACAATAGTAAAATTGCAGTTAAGGAGTACCAATGAAATCATTTTATATTCTGGGTCACCACAACATGAGAAACTCTATTTAAAGAGCTGCAGCATTAGAAAGGTTGAGAATCGGGCTGGAGAGATGGCTCAGTGGTTAAGGAAGGTTGAGAATCACTGGACTAAGAGACACTATCCATAAATTTCTCATAGTACTAACCACCTAAAGTATAACATCAGTTATTTTATAATAAGATGGTTCAAAATAGCCAGTGAAAATAAGCAACTAGAACCTCACAGAAAAATACCACCCTCTACATAGAATTGTACTAAAAATGGTTGGTTCCTTCATGTTCTAAAGGAGAACCATTTTTCAATGTTTTTCACACAACTTGTGGTTATTTCCACCTATCCCAGGAATCTTTTGATTCTAGGTGTAAGAGCACTTATAACCAGAATTTCATTTAATATAAAAGAAACAAATGTATATAACGGTAATAGCCAAAAGAACTATGTGAGAGAGATGGCGTGCTATGGGTTTTAAGCATGTCTCATATCCTGGTGAACACATGGGTTTATTAAAATTCTTCTAATTTTATTATTCTGATACCCCATGACATATTTTCTATATTTATTTTAAACTTTAACCAAAAAAGCTTTCAAAGTGACCATTAGTGACTATGAGGGGAAAAGGTAATAGGCAAAGGGTCCTTTGCTTAGTAGGTGCTAGACCCCTGAGAAAAATGAGCAATGCTAGACAAATGAAGCAGCCTAGAGGACAGCATCTGCTAACATTAATTGTATCACTGGTTTGAAGTAATTCCTCAAAAACAAGGCCCTTTAACCTTATAGTAACCTATATATATTCAAGAACCTTACACAAAATAGGTAAAAACGTCCTTTAGTCATTTTTTTGTGTGTGGTTTCAGACATTTGAAGGTCTTGTGTGGATTTTTACGGACACTCACAAGTGGCTATTCTTTGGAACAGGGTTGCTACTTCATGCTCTAGAACTCATGGATTACAACCATCTCAAGAGAAGAAAGAACTTCTTGGGACGGACTCCCTGCTGTGGGTGAGGATTTTAGTTATAGCCATTAATTTGTTGTCCGCCTACATTTCTTTCCTTCCAAAGTCAGAAATCTTTATAATCTACTTATCAATTTCACATACTTGGAAACAGACACCAGCTTAAACATGTGTATAACTCAGAACAATATTGGAGGATTAAGATCTGGAACAATTAAAAAATGGTCCAGTCACTGTTAATGGGTTCCTGTAACAACAAAAATTGATGATATAAAGCCAGTGATTTTTTTTTTATATCCTAACTTTTTAATTGAAAGATTTATTATTAGAATGATGAAATGATTTAGATAAATGGAGAGGGAGAACATTTTCATATGGAACAAGGTAGGACAAGAACCAGCCTCAAAACATTGGCAGGCAGCTAAGCACACCTCCGTAAAGGGACTTGCAACTTTAATCTTTATTATGGAGTGAGCACAAGTGGACGGATTCGGAACACCATCTGCTCTCAGAGAAGCATCTGAGGTACAGGCTGCTCCCTCTGTTTTGCCCTTCACCTCTGCCTCGGAGCTCATCCACAGTCCCATTCTGAAAAGGCTGGGTTTCATTAAACAGAAAAAGTTTATTATAATTAATATTCTTTACAAGAGCCATTTATTTTTAATGACTTGCAGGATGAACAGCTGAAGGTCTAAATATTATTCTCTGTCAGAGGCCTCTAGGCAGGAGGAGGCTTAACTTTCAATTGTGTTCTCAGGTGAATTGTTTGAAAGTTAGAGAGGATATCAACATTTGAGCCCATTTGAGTTGCAATTCACCTACTCTGTTGGGCACAGTGATAACAATACGCACCCAGATGCCCGGCCTTTATTATAAATGCTTTACAACTTACCCAGTTTTGGTTACTAATGTTACAATACCCCTGAATTAAACTAGGTGTATTAAATTCCATTTGTTTTACTGTACCCAATTAAAGATGATATCTCCAGATACATAGGATGTTTCAGACCAGCAAGCTCAGTAGCTCATATTGGTATTTGATAATTAAAACAAGTGACCTTCTGAAAAAAATATAAATTTAATGTATATGTTATATTAGACTGATATGTATATTATATATTTTATATACATATATGTATATTATAATACAGGTATACATGTGTACAGAATATGTTTATATGTGTTCTATATTATACACATTCTAATATATCAGATATATATTGTACATTCCAATATTTTATATATGATATATCTAATATAAATTATAAATGTATAAAATATGTAAAAATATGAATATAAAATATATAATATATATAGGCCTAACTGCTAGCTTCCTGTACTTTTGAATACAGCCTTATCTAGAGTCAGGGCAATTAAATATATGTGTAAAGTCATCAAAATGAAAATATTCTAAATTTGAAGGTATCCCATATTCAGTGACTGGTAATTATATAAAAAAAGGGGAGGTGGGCTTTAGAACCAAAGATAAAGAAGTCCATTAAGGATGAATCAGATTTGAATGCTTTTCTAGGGGGCTGATGGAAATAACCAGAAGTCATAGAAAAAAAACACGGGGTGATTCTCCTTTAGAACACGAAGAAAAAACCTATCTTGTCATCTCCTGGAATAGAGACAGGAATATTCAATATTATGAAATAATTAAGTAGTTCAGCTTTCCACTGTTTTAATTTCTAATTTCAGTCAACTATGATTTGAAAATTTTAAGTGAAATTTTCAGAAACAGTTTATGAGTTTTTAATTGTGTGATTTGTGTGTCACCTAATAATATGAAGAACTCACTCACTATGCAACTTGTTGTTTCCGATGCTTTGATAATGTCTTTACCAAGTGCATCCACACTGTATGCACACCTACTCTCTGGTCTCCTACAGTCTACTGTAGGTATTAATGGAACATTGTTATGGATCAGATTACAAATGATTGAATAATCCTAATCTTAATGATCCCAACGTATAAGAGCAGTAATACTATTGAATGAAATATGCCCAACAAGGTCTATTACATGCCTTCTAAAAGAAAAGAAGAAAGATTTTGCTAATGGAAAATAAAAGAAGTCTATGCTGAGATTGTTAAAAAGTATAGAAAGTCTACATCTTCTGTTTGTGACCCAATTAAGACAGAAACCGTGCTAGTCACCAGATGCTGTCGTACCTCACATTGTCAAAATAAAAACCATATCAAGAGCTTAGGTAAGGTGGCAGAGATGAACAGAATATATTTCCAATGATGTTAGAAGGTCCTGTCTGGGAACATTAAGCCAAAGTGGAGAGTGAGGAAATGAAATCCATGGGCTAATACCAAGGACATCCCCTGTGTTTGTATGGGAGGGTTGTTCAGAACCAGAAGGTCTATGTAGCATTCATTCTTTTCTACAGCTTCAGGCGTCAAGCAAGGTCAGCAAACATCCCACTTAGATAAGGATAATTAAACATTTCTGCTATGATATATCACTTAATTTCTTATCATTTGTAATAGCATCAGTAGGAAGGTACTGGTGGTCATTTAGATGTATGGGGAATCTGTTTGTAAGCTTAAAGGAAGAAAAAGAAAGATTGTCTTTCTGTTAAAGACAGATTTGTTTAAGCAGTTGAGCAAGTGTATTGGGGTTCTTCACTCTGATGTCAGTTTTCCTCTTTTATCCCTCCCCGTTCTGTGCTAAGACATGGTATATGGACTATATAAAAATCCAGCAGACTCTTATTTCAGATGGCATGATGGAAAGGTTCATAAAATTCACAAAGTTCTGTTGCTGATTCTTCATGATGAGATAGAACACAGATGTCAACAGGAAAGTGCACTTAAGATAGACTAAAAAGGGATAGTGACTATAGCCCCTGTTTGAGGGATGGGGCCACCCACTCACCTCAAAAATATTAATGCATGATTCCTCCTGTCAAAAGGAAATGCAGGGACAAAGAGTGGAGCAGAGACTGAAGGAAAGGCCATCCAGACACTGTCCCACCTAGGGATCCATTCCATCTGCAAACACCAAACCCAGACACTATTGCTGATGCCTCTGACAGGAGCCTAGTATAGCTGTCCCCTGAGAGGCTCTGTCAGAGCCTGACCAATACAGATGCAGGTATACACAGAGCCAAACATCCATCTGAGTACCGGGACCTCAATGGAGAAGTTCGGGCCAAGACCATAGGAGCTAAACAAGTTTACAACCCCATAGAAAGAACAATATCAACCTACCAGAAATCCCAGAGCTCCCAGAGACTAAACCACCCACCAAAGAGTACACATGACTCCAGCTGGATATATGTAGCAGAGGATTGCCTTATTGGGTAAAAGTGAGAGGTTAGGCACTTGGTCCTGTGAAAGCTTGACGAGCCTGGGTAGGGGAATGATAGGGCCAAAGTGGGTAGGTGGGTAGGGGAGCACCCTCATAGAGGCAGGGAGGATAAGGGAGGGTGTATTGGGGATTTGTAGATGGGAAACTAGGAGGGGAGATAACATTTAAAATGTAAATAAATAAAATAACCAATAAAAAATGAAAAAAGAAATGCTACCTTTTAGATACTTAGCCATACTACTTACATTAATTATGGAATAATGCATTTTTTTTAGATTTTTTTTTTCCGGAGCTGGGGACAGAACCCAGGGCCTTGCGCTCACTAGGCAAGCACTCTACCGCTGAGCTAAATCCCCAACCCCGAATAATGCATTTTTAACACAGATAATATACATGTTTTCATGAAACTAGCCTGATTGCTGTCTCCAGAGAACCTCCTAGCTTGCTTAATGCAAGCTCCTATCAAGAAAATAATCATTTCTTATTATTTCTTAAAACTCCATTCCTGGGGTCCCCCTGAAAGGGTCCCACTAAATTACTGTCAAAATTCATATTTATAGCTTAGCATAGCTTAAGTAACCTGACAACATTTTTTCATAATTTGTTATTTACTATTTAAAGATTTATCACTTTGTCCTTTACGTAAAAGAATGGAGTAGATAATCAAAACAATTTATTCCTAATTTGCAAAGACAGTACCACCAACCTTGGCCCCTAAGAAAAAAGATTACAGAGGATAATGTTCTAAGAATCCTTGTCATCAAAGAGAATTTTAAAGCAGAGATATCTTTTAAGATTGAAGCACTTGTCTTTTAAGACTCTTCGTTATCTTATGAAGTTGCCCTTGTGAAAGATGCACAATGACAAAATATCTGAGTATTCGGGTGATAGAAGATAGCTGGGGGAAACAGAAAGGATTACTGTGTGAAGAAATTATCTAAATTTTTCCTTCCACTAATTCCAATTGCATATATAAAGCAGGAAAATCACCAAAACAGCTTTTTATATATATTTTTTTACATGAAGACAGGTGCATAACAACTGGGGCTGTCATCTGATACAAGAAGCATGGAGGAACAAGAATGGAGTAATGTGTCCAAAAGAAGCATCGTCATTTCTCATGGAAAATAGACCTGGTAAAGATTTGGAAGTCAGTAAGTCACACAGGACATCAGGAAAGGCAAATTACAATGATTCATTTGTACTTTTGTTGTTCGGAAACAGGTCATGGTAGTTTGCTCTTTCTCTGCTCTGTAGGAGTGTCCCTGAGCTGCTGTAACAAATTATTACAGGTGTGGTGGATTGAAATACACTTATTTCCTCTCAGTTTGAGAGGCTAGAATTTTAAAAGTCATGGTCCTCACACCTTTATGCTCCCTCTGATGGCTCCAGGAAGAAATTTCCCCTTGATGTCATTAGTTTCTGGTGAATTCCAGAAGTCTCTTGTAGTTCTGATGGCTGTCCCATTTCATTTCTCACTCCATCAAGTCCTTCTCTGTGATTCTAAGTTCCCTCTGTTTATCTTTCTATATGTTCTTTCCTTGACTTTTATAAAGACATCAGTTAATAGATTCAAGTCCCATCCCTGTCCCATTCCAATATTACCTCATCTTTAATTACAAATAAAAAAATCTGCTATCAACAAAGGTCAGCTATTGTAGTTATAGATGGAAATGGCATTTTGGTTATAGGATGCTAAACTTTATAATGCTACAGTACCAAAATAACTAATTTGTTTTTCTTTTACTTACTGAAGCCAGACAAATGGAGCATCCATGTCCTCTAAATGTCCACTCACCCTAAGGGCAGAGCTTAGCTGGATTATATAACTATAACCCAAATTCCGTAATCTTGTAGACTAAGAGAGCTAAAATATATGATGCCTAAAAGTAAAATGCTGTCTCATTATGCATTGAAGCCTAAACAGTTTCAGAGAAAGCACTTGGCCTTAGAACCAGAAAAAACGAGTAGAGCCATATCTGTCAGTACTGTCAATACTAAGGTAATTCAACAAATTCCAACAACTCCGAGTGCAGTGGAGTTGCCATTACAAAAACAGACAGTTGGTCCCACAAACTAGAACTATATGGAAATCAATGACGCTATCTCCCTTCCATTCCCAGTAACCATTGTCATTATGATAATGAAAAATATATGATAGTTCAAAAACTTTGGGAGCTCTCTTCTATTAAATGAAGAGGTCATTACTGAAATTTATATTTTGAAAGTCCATGATAAAGCCTTGGTTGAAGAGCTAGGTAAAGAAGTAGGCTCTGTGGAAAGCTCTGAGGTTCATGGGACCTTAGGTTCCTATTGTTCCCTAGTTTGGCATGAGGCGAGTAGCTGTTTTTTATATCCATAAATGTCACAGACATAAAGCCAAAGAAGCACATAAAAGGAGACTGCCTCCAAAACTGGGAGTCAATGTAAACATTGTCACTTATGAGTGAGTTCGCTCAGGCATTTTGTTGACAGAGAGATGGAGCTGACAGAGCCACACATGTCCATCTCTACCAACCAGCTTGTTATACACAACCTTTTGAATCTGCATTCTAAGTGGCATAATCCAAATATGATTTACGTGCATCATCAAAAGAACTATAATGGCTTTAAAACAAGAGTGTCTCCCCTCAATCTCAATACTTGCCTCAACTTAATCTGTTAAAATGAGGATTTTAAACCTCATCATTTTTGAGATTGAAAATCTAAGGTTAAAGAGTCTACTTGTGCCCCAGTCACAACCCTAGTGAGTGAGGGGTCTTAGAAAAATGGGAAATGGTAAGCAGTTTAGTAGAGATCCTGGGCATTCTGCCTTACTGCGTGCTCTATTCAAGGGTCTTTAACTTCAGATCTGCATCAGAACTGCTTAGAAACCTGAGCCCCTTCCTGCCAACACCTATAGTGGCTTCCCTGCATTTGTCCTTTTCTCATGTCACCTCCAGACACACACCTGGCTTTCTTTCCTTTCCCAACACAGTCATGCATCCTCTGCCTTCTCCTCTTGAGGAGACTCATCTCAGAAACGTCGGAAGCAGCCATCACCTCCACCCTTCCCCAGGCCAAGCTCTTTTTTTCTCAATGGAACCCACTGGAATGCACTTCTCTTCCTTCCTGATTTTGAAGTTCCTTCAGAATGGGAAAGCAGACTATCAACAACTGTGAGAGAATTATAAGCTTTATGAAGACACGGCTTCATCATGATCTTTCTTTAGGGTGATCAGTAATAACCATATTTAAATCCTTTAAGGACTATTTAAATCAGCTCCATAGGAATGGCAATGGGTAGTCTAAATGGAATTGACTATTACTAAATCTCTCCCAGTCTGAATATGTACATACATTGATTCATACACACACACACGCACACACGGACACACACACACACACATGCACACAAACAATTTCTATATGTTTTTCTTGGATATTCTAATCATTAAAATCAACAGATGCCCAAAACCATGAGGCCCTTCCTGTTGTTTTAGCATCTCCACAGTACACTATGGATCTCTTGCTCTGTCTGAGAACCTTTGAGAGATGAGCATAGTCTGCATGCTTCCCCTTGCTTCAGGGAAGCCAGAGGTCAGTTCCCTTCCTTTCAAGACCTCAGGAACTTCCACAGCTGACTTGGCTGCTGCTTCAGGCTTGCTACATTCCACCTGCTCAAGTTTTCCCTTTGCAAGGGCATTCTCCCGAGGTTCTAATAAATTACTGATATTCTGGTTTTTACTCTATCCTACTTAATGGTTCCTGCAGAGGAGGAAGAGCCCAAGGGAGGTTGGTGGCCCCAATACCGAGGAAATATCAGTACCCTGTAAATGTACTTAAAGAGAAAACCATCACGTGATAGTGTATTTATTTCCTGCACATTTTACTGAAGGCTCTGGTGAGCACAAAAGCAGGGACTGTATTTCAGATGATCCAAGAATGGGCATTACAAAACTTTTAAATGCTGTACTTTCATAAATACATGGCATGAAGGACAAAAGCAAAACCATGCAAAGACTCTTGTCTATCCCACTTACATTAGCTATCAATACTTTTAACATCTTGTTCATCAATGAAGGAAGTCAGGACAGGAACTCAAACAGAGGAAGAACATGGAGGCAGGAGCTGATGCAGAAGCGACTCAGGGGTGCTGCTTACTGGCTTGCTTCCCATGGCTTGCTCACCCTGTTTTCTTATAGAAAAAAAATAGGCCCTCCAGCCCAGGGATAGCACCACCCACCATGGGCTGGGCCCTCCACTATCAATCACTAATGAAGAAAATGTCCTACAGATGGATCTTCTGTTCTCAACTGGGTTTCTCTCCTTTCAGATAACTCTTGCTAGAACGCTAAGTTACCCTCACCTCTGTGGGTTTCCTCAGTTTCTTTTAAGAATATGGGTCTCTTTAAGCTGAACTCTATGAGGATAAAAGTGTATGCCCTTGTGATATGTTTTTAAGTTCCATTATTAGTAGTGAACAGATTTTTAGTTGTCATTTGCCCTCCTATGCCCACCAGCTACAACAATAAATGGTACAAGTGGTGTTCATTGGTGGGCTCAGGTCTACAGAGTAGTTCCTTTCTCCTTATTCCTGATTTTTCTCTTTTATAACCTGCAATTGTCTGTCCTCTACTAGAATGTGACAATGGCTTTATTCTGAGAAGATTAAAACAGAATAAAACCAACCAACAAACAAAACAGACAAAAAAGAAAAACATAAAAACAAAAACCCTCCATACCTTTAAACCATTCAAACTCTTAAAATCTGTTACAAGACACTTCATTTCTTTTGGAAGACATGGGTTGACCACTTTTATTTAACTTCCAATGACTGTTTAGAAGCTATGGCATATAATGTTAACCTCTTATTGCTTATTCCAGAAAATAAAAAAAAAATCGTCAGTGGGAATAAAGCAATGTTTTAGAAATACTATTTCTCCAGTGATTTTTCAATACTTACTAGTGTATTTATTTGGGGTACTACAACTTTGAGAAATGTAATTTACAAGGCATAAAATTTAAATACAATTCTAACTAAGGATATATGCAAGATATTATTTTTAGAGGAATATGGAACTATTTGACTTCCTTGTATGAAATGATTGAAGGAACAGGCATTTTAATTAAAAAGGTAAGATGTGTGGAATGTTCAATGGCCATTTTTATGAAGTACATGGATGTCTTAATATATTAATTTTCACATTAAACTAAATGCCTATTTGCTAAACATATTTAAGTGTAGAAAGAGTTAACAAGGTATCTTATTTGGAATGTGGCTAATGTTAAAATATGGGATGATCTCTGGTATGGGTTTTAAAGCAGACATTAGTAATAATGAAATTAATCTTATTTATCTAACCTTTCAAATTTTTATGGAGACTGTGTCCAATTCTGATGACGTTAGTTACTCCTCAGGACTCCTGTGGTAGAAAAAGAGAGGACTAATATCTACAGATTGTCCTCTGAAGTCCACCCATGTGCTATGAGAATTATGACCTCCCTCCAAAAGAAATTAAAATTGACATGTAATTACATTTATTTTATAGTTTTCATATATTTTTGAGCAGTCACTTAAGGGAATTTGGAGGAAAGATTTGACATTGCGAATATTCCATCAATATCTGCAAAGGGAGCTTAGGGAATCTTTCTCCTAGGATTTTATATTGACGGTCTTGGAGAGAAACTCCAAGAAGAGATACCTCCAAGAAAAACAAAAGGCATTTGAGATTGTCCTGTAGGAAAAAAAAATGTTGATTCCATTATTTATAGAAAGAAAACAATAATATTCTTACAAATATCTCTAGATGACTTACCACTTTGAATGCAACCAATAGAGATTAAAATTATAAAGCTGTAATCTCCTAGAAAATATAAGTATATTCCAAAAGTTCTTATAAGTATATTACTTGATAGGAAACTAAATAAGCCATTCCAGGCAATTACAAGATAAAGACTGACAATTAATAAGATTCCCCACAAAGGCTAAGAAAGAAAAATGAGAAAAAAAAACTTTCAATAGCAAAAAAAAAAAATTAAAAAAAAAAAAAAGCAATACACCTAAAAGTGTTAGGAAAATACCCTAAGACCATAGACAGCTTTGTGAGTAGATCTGTGAAGCATAATAACCACCATATACTCAGAAAACAACAAATACTCAAAATCATTTGACAGACAAATTTAGAGATATTTCAATCATGCCTTTTCTTCTATGAAAATTATCAATTAATATCTTCAAATATTTCTGACAATAATCAAGCAGCAACATAAAAATGTGGCCAATTAGCATCTTATTCCACAGTTCACTTCCACCTTAAAGGGATGACAAATGCTGATTTCTCACTAAATACAGAATATTACACAGATATCCGATATCTCTATTCTCATTTACTATTTGGTAGAGACATTGTCCATGTAACCAGAAAAGAAAATAATAATCAGAAGCAAACAATACATGAAATTATGAGCAATATAGCTGACATTATATCTGAAAGATCCTAAAAATTGTCTTAAAGTCTGTTAAAATAACATTTATATGGTTATCTCAAAATATCAATAGGCTTCATGTACCTTCAAATAACTCTGTTAGAAGAAAAATGGAAGAGCAAACTGACATTGAGGGAATCAAGTAGAAAGACTAAACTTCCAATAGCAAAATAGATAAGACTGAGCAAATAGTAAAGATTAGATTCCAGAAACGACCAAAGTAGAATCAGACAAACGAAAGGCAAACACCTTCTTAGATAAATGAAATTAGTGATGTAAAAATGACAATTATTTGAGGCAAATAAAATACATTAAGGGAAACTAGATGCTTATTAAAGCATCCTTGCTTTTTAAAAGAATGTGCCAAGCAGGAATAATTAAAAGAAACACGTGAAAATATGAACAATGTAAGGAAGAACAGACTCACACAGGTCAAAGCATCCTGAGCATTTTAGACTTCCTGGTGCCCCAGAAGGAGTGAGCGGTGCATATGGTGTGAAGCACTCGCCCCAGAAGGAAATATGTGTGTGACAGCTGGAGTCACTGGGACCAGCATGCTTTTTAATACTATTGGAATATTTGTACAGTAATTCATAATTGATAAACCAAACCTAGATAATGGGATATTTTATAACGAATGAACAGAGGTGGCCATTTCTGCCTTTGGAGTTTAAAAGTAAGAAAATACAAAACATATACAAAGACACTACAAGATAAATTATCAGATTATGAGTTAAAATTGTACTAATGATGCTGTGGGAAAATGGTTTAGTCTTCTGATAATAAAAACAGTTCTTAAACATGAATAAAATATAAAAAAGCCTACCTTCTCTTTCCAAAAATATATGTAGGGTCACTTTGTAAAGGGAAATTACGAATGTGGGAAAATCATCAATCTCATTCCTATTAAGAAAATATATAAATTAATTTGTCAAGAAATGTGAATAGTCATATGTTAATCTTTAAATTTTTTTGTTTACAATATTGTGGGGAGATCAGTCCTCTTCAACATTGCTGGGATTACTGCAAGATATCATAACTTCTTTGGGAAAGAACTTGTCAATATTACAATATTTCACACATTGACACTTATTTTGTATTCCTTAATATCTATCTCTCTTTCTCCCTCTCTCTGTCTCTCTGTCTCTGTCTCTGTCTCTGTCTCTGTCTCTGTCTCTCTCTCTCTCTCTCTCTCTCTCTGTATAGGATATTTTTATTTACATTTCAAATTTTATTCCCTTTCCCAGTTTCCCAGACATAAGCCCCTTATCCCATCCCATCCCCTCCCCTTCTTCTATAAGGGTGTTCCCCTCCCCGTCCACTCCCTCTTCCTGCTCCTCCCAACTTTCCCCTACACTGGGGGTTCAGCCTTGGCAGGACCAAGGGGTTTTCCTTCCATTGGTGCCCAATAAGGCCTTTTATGGTAAAGATCTCACTGCATTGATGAATATAACAACTCAGGCATGAATTATCTAGTTCAGTGGTTATTCATAAAGAATCATGGCTAACAACAGCAAGACAGAAGCATTGAAGTTTTCAGCATTACAGTCAGGTTTAACACAAAATTGGACTTCCTCTAAGGGGATATCACACAGCTAACTGGAAGAATGAAGACTGAGTTTATCTACTGATGGTATGTGAAAACCAGTATATATTTTTAAAAGTGTTTTAAACGGCCAGAAAATAAATATACCTAGGCATAAATCTGCTTACATTATAAAAACAAACACTGAAGAAGCAGCAAGAATAAATAAAAATATTTATGGAAGAAATTCATTTTGCTGAATATTTTAAACAGACTTCTCCTTTTAACTATAAAAGTTATTTTATTTGTTAAAACATAAATGAATCAAGAGAAATAATTCTGAAATTAAAAATGACATAAAACAAACAATGCAAACATGTTTAATATGTTCTTGGATAGAAGAAAAATATAATTATGTTTTATTTTTAGTGGCACTATTGATAAAATTATGAGATACATAGTGATTCATACTTATAAGGCAATATTTTAGGTAAAGCACTCAATATAAGAGAAAAATAATCTAAAAACTGTATTATATATTAAATTTGCATTAAGGCTATCAGAAAATTATGAACATATATTTATCCCTCTATATGTCCATCTTTGAACAGAAAAATCACTGCAATGTTTAGACATGATATTAACCTAGCAATAGTGAGCATTATGATGGTTTGTAAATGCTTGGCCCAGGGAATGCCACTTTTAGGAGGTGTGGCCTTGTTAGGATATGTGTGTCACTGTGGGCACGGGCTTATGCCCCTCACCCTAGCTGTCTGGAAATCAGTCTTCCACTAGCAGCCTACAGATGAAGATGTAGATTGGTCAGCTTTGCCTGCACCATGCCTGCCAAGACGACCATGCTCCCACCTTGATGAAAATGGACTGACCCTCTGAACCTGTAAGCCAGCCCCAAATATAAGACTTGCCTTAGTGAACACATGTTCCACTATGCTCATTAGCACCTTATTTATAATAGCCAGAAGCGGGAAAGAACCCAGATACCCTTCAACAGAGGAATGGATACAGAAAATGTGGTACATTTACACAATGGAGTGCTACTCAGCTATTAAAAATATTGACTTCGTGAAATTCTTAGGTAAATGAATGGAACTAGAAAATATCACCCTGAGTGAGGTAACCCAATAACAAAAGAACACACATGATGTGCATTCACTGATATGTGGATATTAGCCCAAACACTTGGAACACCCAAGATACAATTTACAGACCATATGAAACTCAAGAAGAATGAGAAAAGTGTAGATGCTTCAGTCCTTCTTAGAAGAGGGAACAAAACACTCATAGGAGGAAATACAAAGTGTGGAGCAAAGACTGAAGGAAAGGCCATCCAGAGACTCCCCCAACCAGGGATCCATCCCATATGCAGCCACCAAACCTAGACACTATTGCTACTGCCAAGAAGTGCATGCTGACAGGAACCTGATATAGCACTCTCTCCTGAGAGGTTCTGTCGGAGCATGACAAATACAGAGGCAGATGCTTGCAGCCAACCATTCAACTGAGAAAGGAGACCCCAATGGAGAAAATAAAGAAGGGACTGAATGAGCTGAAGGGGTTTGCAACCCCATAGGAATAACAGCAATATCAACAAACCAGACCCCCAGAGATCCCAGGGACTAAACTACCAACCAAAGAGTATACATGGAGCAACCCATGGCTCCAGCTGCATATGTAGCAGAAGATGGCTTTGTTAGGCATCAGTGGGAGGAGAGACCCTTGGTCCTGTGAAGGCTTGATGTCCCAGTGTAGGGAAATGCCAGGGCAGGGAGGCAGGAGGGAATTGGTTGGTGGATGGGGGAGCACCCTCACAGACGCAGGGGAAGGGAGGATGGGATAGGGGTTTTCCGCTGCTGGAGGGGGAACCTGAAAGGAGGATAACATTTGAAATGTAAATAAAGAAAATATCAAATAAAAGAAAAGACAAAAGAAAAAAGAAAGACTTGCCTTGGTCATGGTGTCTGTTCATAGCAGTAAAACCCTAAGACAAACATGTTGACACTTGCTTTTTAAATAGCATTTCTCAATAACAAGGCTAAAGTTTCTTGAGAAAAAAATCTCTTGAGTCTGAAGCAGGTAAATGAAAATAAGAAGTTTGGACTCTCATTTGTGAAACCCATGAAATTAGACAGCAACATAGAGTGGAGGAGTTCTTGGGGATAGCAAAGGGAGCTGGGGTCTGGGAGAAGATCACTGTCTGAGAGTAAATTCGAGTAAACATGAGCAGACACAGTGATATACATACATGGAAATATCACATCGAAAACATGTTTTGTAAATAACTAAGAGAAAAGTATGAAATATATTTTAATGAACGTATCCCTGCAGAAGTTGATACCATTTGAATGGATGATGTAAAATGTATCTATTTGCATGGTTAGTGTTCCCTGCCACTTGATATTAGATAAAATATAGAAAAGAACACAGTCCACAGTTTCCATTGTATTTGGGTTTTAGGCAAACCTTTCCATATATTCCCATGATAAAACAAAGGAAATTCCTCAACATAATTGTAAGTACTGAGGTGCTATGGTCACCGAGGGTACACAGTGACAGAGGACTGATGAGACCTGACTTGATAAAAGTTGATAAAAGAAATGTTTAGTTTCTCTGGTTCTTCAGTTCTGAAGGTGCCTGAATGTTGTTAAATTTATATTAACTGAATGTATTTTTTTTTGTTGTTTTTTTTTTTCTGTTTTTATTTTTATGGGAATTCAGCCATGGTTTCTGATGTGGATAAGAAAGGGATATTGTATCTCTTTCCCCTACCTACTGGTGTGTGTGTGTGTGTGTGTGTGTGTGTGTGTGTGTGTGTGTGTGTGTGTACATGCACGCCTGTACTTGCCTATGCACAGGCATGTATGAAAGCAAGAAGATCTCAGGTATTGTCTCACAGGGACCATCTACTTGTTGCTGTTGTAGCAGGGATCTCAGGTAGGGTGGATTTCACAGATGTACTGATCTCTGCCTTCCCAGTGCTTTTTTTATAAAAAAAGTAAAAGAAAAAGGGAGGAAGGAAGGAAGGAAGGAAGGAAGGAAGGAAGGAAGGAAGGAAGGAAGGAAGGAAGGAAGGACGCTTCTGGGAGTTTAAGTAATAAAACAGATCAAAAACCAAAAACAGGGGCTGTGGACTTTAAACCTGGGTTGTGGACATTAAATCTGGTTTGATGGTTGCTTGCAAGGCAAGGATTGAAATGACTGGGCCATCTTCTCAGCCTGTGTCAGCTAGAACTTAAAGCCCCTTGAGTAGAGTGCATGTGTGCTGGACATGTAAGCTATGGTGCTTGTCTAATTTAACTACCATTTTATTATCACACAGCCACGTTTGCTCTGAAAACCCCCATGTGGACTCACTCCCTGCCTGCTACTCTGACTGCTACACTCGCCCGTGGCAATCCCCAGTCTCTTCACCTTTTCCAGAACCTCATGCGTGACACATCACGCACTATGTTGCTTTTAAGGTGGCGTCTTTTACAAACGAATATGCAGAGGTTTGATCATGAGAATTTTTAATCTGATATCTGAGTTTTTCCATCATAAGATTACAGTGTTGCAGAGGATATACTTCAAATGTTTTAAAATACAGACAGAGAATTTATCTCTTTACTAAATGTGAGTTTTCAAAAGTTGATACATGCAGGATGCTCATACAGCTACTGTAAAGATGGACACTTTACAAAGATTTGTTTAACGCGTTAATGAGGAAACTTGGGAGACACAGAGTTAACACTGCTTCAAAGGAAGTCAAGCAAATAGTCATGTGTGTATTAGCAGGGTAGTTAATAGTGTGCAGATGGAGTCCAGATTGTGTTGTTTTGGACCAAAGAAGGAGGGCAGTGTCTCTCCTGCACAGGGCTGGCCAGCATGGCTTTGGATCAGTCATAGATTTTGTTGTACATCGTTCTTCTAAAGGCTAAAATCAAACAGCAACTGATAAACATCTTCATATTTACATATATGCATGTGTTTGTATGTGCATTTATGCATACATTTATGTGTATTCATATATGTATATAATGATATATACATATATTTATATATGTATATACACATATATGTGCACAAATGTTTATGCACAAAATCAATATCTAAATATTATTTCTACATGAAATTCACCAATGCTTTTCATATAAATTCTCATTGTGTTCACCAGTTTTTCTTCTTTCTAATATACATTTTATAAATTTAAAAGTAGGTATTCTAATTCATGTAGATGTGTAAGTCTAATGATTAATTGAAGTGCCTTTAGATAGCATAATAATTATATCTAATATATAATGATAATAATTAAGAGGCAATAGGTAAAAACAGTTGATTCTGAAAAAATCCTTTGAGTTGTTTTCTATTAGCTTTATCAGTGTCATTTAATAATGATGATAATTTTTATTAATTAAAATTAATTAAAAGTTAGTAATTTGTATTAATCCACGAAAGAAATTGCTCGTCAAATATCACTTTTGTTCCCCACTTCAGTTCTACAAACTTCAGTTCACCCCAGAGTGTTAGAAGTGGGAGAAAGTTAAGATCTTTCTCACTCCTTGAAAATTTAGTGTAAGCTATTTTGATACATGAAAATTGTAAGTTATTTAAAATGGCTTAGCTGTATTTGTTTGCACAAAGGAAAGGATGCACCCATTCTCGGATGTATTTCTGCAGGGTACAGAGGACAACTTGATGTAGTTGCTTTTCTTTCTCCATCCTGTGGCTTCCCGGATCAAATTTTACTACTAAGTCTGCAAGTAAGGGCTTGTAGCACCGTTACTCGGCGAGCCATTTCGGTGGCCCTGAAGAGACTTCTTGGGAAAGGGAAGGATTCAAAATGGATGTCTTTGACCTGTGTACATTTTTGCAAACTCTTTATGTAAACTTGGGAATTCACATGTTGAGGAATAAAGAGGGCTACCCAAAGCCACTCAATATTGTGTGACAAGAGACATCCTGTTTTTTGGTTGTTGTTATTTTTTTCTATCCTTATCTTTTTCTTAAACTTCACCTTTAATTATGTTTTCCCAATATGAATACTTAGAATAAGAAGAGGAGCAACTTTTGTTGCCATACCATTTTAGAAGATAGCCATGTGTGAGGATAGGAGTTTTGCCTATGTGCCGTGCTTTCCTAAAATCACTCTGCTGAAGGGAATTGACTTCTTATCCGTGGCCAGGGAAATGCTGCTCCTTAAGGGAGAGTTAAATTGTGCAATTATAACAGGCATTGTATGGAAATAGATGATTTGGTACTCATGTGATCATCTAGATTTTATAGGTAAGGGTACCAAGCATGGTTTAGCAAATGGCGTCCTGCTTCAAGGTCAAGCAACTCATAAAATAGGATTCTAATACACCATTTCCAGTTTTGACCTCTGTGTAATTGCACTGGGCTGTTACAATGGCTCGGGTTGAAGAGAAAGCTTTATTCCACCCCATTAGCTGATTTGGAATTGGATCTAACACGCCCTGTGTTGTACTTGATACTTCATCTCGAGTTTGAGTAAGGTTCGTATTGCTTTTGAAATTCCTGACCTCTACCGTGTCTGATTTGGACAATCTGGCTTGAAGCTTCCTTCCCAACACTGAAGTCCTATGGTTCTACAGCTTCTTTTGAGTCTACAGCTTGTTGGAAGCGTTTCACATAAAACAATTACTAGAACAGCAAATCCCATCTGCCAATCTCTGACTTCCTGGCTAGGGAGAACAGTTTCTCCATACTAAATCTAGCTATGCTTTCATTCTGCCTCCTGCTTCCAGAAACTCCTTTCTCCTCCCAACTCTCCCTTTTATAAGCTGTTTCTGCATTTTTCTCCCCTTAAGATGACTTCTGTTTCTTTATTCGTCATTAATTTCCGAGTCAAGGAGGCCTATTAACCAATTATTCTTGCAAGCCCACCTTAACAGTTGTTACTTTTTTCACCCAAGAAAGGCAAGGCAGTGGCTCCTTATAGGATCTATTTCCTTATGGTTTTGAAAAGCAAGAAAAAAGATTTTCAAAGTATTTTCCTCTTGAATCTGCCATGAGAACAGAAATCTCTGTGCTTGGATTTCTTGTGTCAGAGAAAGGCAATGAGGTTCTGGTGGGTTCCTTCTAAAAGGAAGGGTGAGGGAAGAGATGGTGGAAGCAAAGGAAAGAAAACCATAATCACTTATAAAGTTATTATCATGTTATTTAAAAATATTACTTCCTACAGCCCTGGAAACCTCTTGGGAGCAGAAGAATCACCAGGTCAATTTGGAGTGTTAAGATTGGAGTGGGCCTGATGAAGTGAGGGGTAGAATAACTCTTGGGAGGCTGGGGACAGCCTGAGGGCATCCTGGTGAAATGACAAATGGAACTGGGAACCTTGCCTACTTAACAATTTCGCCCAAGGCCAGCCTATCTATGGAGGTCATCTGCTTCAACCCCAGACCTGCAGACGTGATTGCATCCAAACCACATAGGGCTTACAGTTGGGTCCCTATCCAAACTGAAATAACTCTTGTGAAGGATATCCAATAACCTTGGCCCAGAGGAAATTGATTACAAACTGTTTACTCTACATTTTTAAAAGCAGAAATATCCAAAGCTGGCCCATAGTGATAACTCTTTACAATCTAGTCTACTGCCTTTCCGAGATGCTCCAAATCCTATACGAGCCAAATACCCACGATAAACTTGTTTTCGTCAGCTGCTTCAAATCCTCCACAGTTTCTGTTTTCTTTATTTTAATTTTTATTCTTCTGTCATATATTACATCCTAGATAGAGTCCCCCCCTTTGCCTTCTCCAGTCCCCGCCCCCTTTCCTCCCCTCCTCACCTACCCTAATCCTCCCTCTGCCTCCCTTCAGAGAAGAGCAGTTCTCCAAGGGACATCAACCAAACACAGCATTAAAAGCTACAATACGATCAGGGAAGAAACATTAAATGAAGGCTGGGCAAGGCAACCCAGTATGAGGAATAGGTCCCACAAGCAGACCAAATAAAGACAACCCCTGATATCACTGTTAGGAACCTGATAAGAATACCAAGCCATACTTAGCCATAACATATGAAGAGGACCTAGAGAAGAGGGAGAAAGAATTCAAACAATGAGACAGGTCAGGAATACCACGAGAACATAGGACAGAGCATCAACTAAGCAGAATGCAGGGGAGCTTGCAGAGTTCATGGAGCCTGTAGCGTCTGACTTACGTCCTCTGCATATGTGTTATGGCTAAGGGCTTCCAATAAAACAGGAAGTACTGGCCACATTCAGCTCAGCAGTAACTAATGGCACCAAGACTTCAATTTGCAATATCCAGACTAGTTTTTTTTAATAAAAATATCCTTTGTCTGCTAAGCAAATACCCAATAATGGCTGTATTTTAGCTCCTTTTTAGAAAGGCAAATACCGTTGAAGAGGCATTGAATGAAAGATAGGAATCTGGAGAAACACTACTTAGGAAAGGTGCCCAAGACTTTTCATTACTGAATATACTAGTGAAGGCTACGTCAGAATGCCTAAGAGCTCAACCTAAATGCTACAGACACTGAGGAGAGAAGAATGACAATTCATTATGCCTTCCATGTTAGCCAACCAAGGTGAATAAACTAGTCTTATATGGCTGAACACCGTGCAAAGAGCTAATCAAGAAGTGATTTTGAGCAAGGAGGTTGCTTAGTGTGGAGAGTGCAAGGGCCTATGTGAAATGCCACAGAGAAAGAGAGAGCAATCTATCGTCAATCTCCCTTTTCACAATGTGAACTGGGTTTCACCTGCCAGCAGCCCTGTTATTACAGTTGGCTTAAGGTCCTCTGTGAGGGACAAAGTCATGAGCATAGGTGGCAAGACACTGTGCTTAAAATATGCAGCAGCATGTAGAACAAGAGCACAGAAGCAAGCTCTCATTGCTCTGTTCACCTATGGAGGAAAATATTAGCACACCACTTTAATTGCCTTTTTGTGTGATCAATTGTAGAAAGCCAATCATAGATGGTACTCTAAAATGTTGCCACCATAAGCCAACTTCTTTGCACTCAGCTTCAGAAACCTGTCTCTATTTTTAAAGAGAGGGGAAATACATTATTTTACTTTTCATTGTTGGATTCTTTTTTTTTTCCTTTTCAGACATGTGAGTCAATCATTCTGAGGTGAATCCTTTCTGAACCTAATCCTACATTCATACAGCAAGCCTTAATGAGTCCACTAGGAACAAACAAATTAGTCTCCAGGATGTATTATGCATTAATTAATCAAACTAATAGTATTGTATAATGTGTAATAGATGACAATTAGTTCCAAGTACAATATTCACAGACAAGAGAGAGCCAGGGAGAAAATATGGAGTAATAGAGAAAAATATAGACATAGAAAATATAAATTACATAGCTCTGCTTCCCTTCTTCTCACATCAGGCTGGTGCCAAAGACGATATGAAAAGGAAGTCTTTATGGTAGAGATAGCAATAGGATGGCGATAGTGCTGGGAGCAAAGCAGAAGTTTGGAACAGCAACACTTTTGTTCCACAGAAACAAGGAGAGATCAGGGCAGAGAGCAGAGGCCCTCAACCTGTGGGTCACAACCCCTTGGCAAACCTCCACCTGCTAAAATATTGACATTATAATTTATAACAGTAACAAAATTACAGTTGTGAAGTAGCAACAAAAATAATTTTTACGGTTGGGGTTCACTGCAACATGAGGCACTGTATTAAGGAGTAATAGCAATAGGAAGGTTGAAACCATTGGGATAGCACAGTCCGCCCCCTGTTGTGGCACAATTAAAGAGCATATCATTGTTTTTGCATTTTTAAATGGTTGGAAAGATAAAAGGATGGGATATGAAGACCGCTCAGTTTGTTGAGGGCTCGCTTTGCACATAGGAAGTCCTGTCTTGTCTCCTCAGCACTATATAAAATCAGATGCTAGCTTATCATCCTATCACTTGGGAAGCCAGAAGATCAAATCAGAAGGTCAGGCCATCCTCAGTTTGAAGCCAACTGAGCTATATGTGACAACTCGTGACACAAGAGTATTACAGAACATTCAATTTTTAATATCTCGAGTCTTTTTGAAATACTTCCCCTCACATTAGTCATGTCTTGTCTGGAGCTTCTTTATGCTACAGTGCACTGAGTAATTGCAATGGAGACTCTCTGCTCAGCAAAACCAAAACGATTTATTTTCCAGATTTTTACATGAGAAATTTTCCAGCTCTAACAAACAAGAGGAATCCTTGTCAATCACAGAACACATATGTACATAACATATAGGCACACTGATGGTATAGGCATACATGCTAAACTCTGGAAATGACCTGCCATCCCCTGAGACGTGAGAGAAAACAATACATTATTTCATGTTTCTTACTCATCAGTCTAATTTTGAAAAAAAAATTAAAAACCCAGGAACACTTAAATGAAGGGGCAATAATCAAATTTGCCCATTAGGACTTCTCTAAAAGTTAAAAAACAAACAAACAAACAAACAAAAAAACAGAAGAACAAAATCAGTTTGGAGACTGGCAAAGCTAAAAAGTGAGGAGGGGATAAAGAAGAGAAAATACATGCAAGTAAATTGTCTTCAATGGCAATATAGACCTGGCATTCTTATTTGGGGGCCATAAATTTGAATGTTTTTAAAATAAAGACACTGTAGATGGGCCATTTTGTCTCAAATATTTCAGGAAAATATGTAAATCCAAACACACACACACACACACACACACACACACACACACACACAATGTGTGTCCATACAGATACATAAATGTGTATTTTGGGGAATATGCAAATTGTTGATTAGCAGCAATAGAGGGATTTGAGAGAAAGAAAGAATAAAGTCCTTTGTATACATTTATATCTTATTATCTTTTATGTGTGTCTGAGTTTGTCTGTGGATGTGTTATGTACGTGTCTTTGGGTGACTTAGGAGACCAGAAGAGGGCACCCTTTCCCCTGGGACTGGGATGGTTGTGTGCCCTGGAATGTGGGGCACCACTTCTCTCTCTCTCTCTCTGTCTTTGGAACAGGAGTTACAAATGGCCAGATGGGATGAGAGAAATCCGTCTGTGGTTTGGAAGGCATTCACACACATTGTTAGGGAAGAGGTATCTCAGCTCACTGGTGAGAAATAGAGGCACCCAAGGTCTCACAGGATCTCTTTCATTCACTTGCATGGGCCCCAGAGCAATGTGCACACCATTGATTGTGAAGACTATTGTGCTTCCTGTTTCTGAAAGTCCATGTGGCAATATTCCCCAATGAAGAAATATGGAGTCAGTAGCCCTGGCTCTGGCCTAGCCCTATCTTCCCTTTACAAGTGTCTCCGTCCACTCCCATAGCCCTGTAGTAAATCTGCCAGGCATGTGTACCTGAGGAGGGATGAGCCTCACCCAAGTTCAAGGAGCCGAGGAAGACTGAATGTGGGCTAATATTAAGTCACAAATTTACGTGAAAAAATCTAAATCCTTCCGAATTGATTATTTCTCCAGGAGTTGTTTGTTAGAAAATAAAAGGATAATTGGCCATGTCCTGCTCTGGATCACCTCTGTCTCTCTAAGTTCTTTTCTTCACACACATCCCACTAGACCATGCTATCATCTGTCATGGGGGTCGCAGTGGAAGCTGAACGGGTGAGAACACATCGGACGTTCAGTCCCCAATGATTGGATTTGAATAAACATCTTTGCTTTTTTTTAAAAAAAAAATCTAAATCTTAATATTGTAGCTTGATCATGACATTGCCTTACAGATGATAGTGTTGTCTTTATATCTCAAAAATTATAGGCATCTATCCTCTATTTCTAATGTATTCCTTTTTCTGTACCATTTAATAAGTATGGTCTATTTCTCGGATTCCTGAACAGATGGACTCATAGCCTCCACTTCCTGTGATAGAACAAGATCTTCTGTCAGGCACTTGATCTGCTCCTCTCGACTCAAGCAATGTATCATTTCCATGCCCTTAGAAAGTGTCTCATTACCCCGATGTCCTCAGAGGATACGCCAAGAGCAGATAATCTAGTTAAAATCTCTGTTAGTTGCATCTACAAGGTGGGAAGTTTCGTGCCCTATTTTCTCTTCCAAAGTAGTGCCTCACCAATCAGATGTGGCCCCTACATTACAGACAAGAAACTAAAGTTCACAGAGGTGGTCACACAACCAGTCCCTCACGGCTGAATAATGGTAAGTTGTTAAACAGAAACTCAAAGGATGTTCTACTCAAGTCTCGAACCAAGGCATCATATCATTGTACTAAACTGCCATCTAAGGACAAATGGTGGCCTGTGTACTCTGCAGGGGACATCTGCTTTTGCCAGGAAATTTCCTGAATCTCCATATTTCATCAGTGTTTATTCATATACCAAAGTTACTAGAAATATGACTGAATCCACTATCTTTTAATAATCTTTAGGATATATTCTACTATTTTACTTTTTAATTGTTTTAGTCCAATCTTTTTCAAAAAATATAGTAACTCTCAAACCCCAATTTCTCTTTTGGCTTTTTTCATCTCATTTAAACTTTAGAACAATGAACACAGGGAAGATCATAGCTCATCTTATTACTACTTATTTTACAAACTCAGAGACCACACTCTGAAAATTTGTATAATTCATCTAAGTTGAGTCTGTTTTGTTTTGTGTGTTTTTTTAATGTGCCTGGTTTTATTTTTCATTTGCGCTTATAAGGGGGGCCAGCTTTATTTGACGGCTGTTTCCTACATAGTTTCTGCTCCTATCAGCTGGTCTGAGACCAGTTCTTCCCATCACCACTACCAGCAGACATATTCATCATCAGATAACATCCCAGAGTCACAGTGATGTGTTCAAAATGAAGAAGTAACCCATAGCAGTTCATTCTGGGCTAATCCTATAAGAATGACAGTGAAGGGGGTGCCCTCACCTTCCCTGAACTTGTAGCTAAAGGAATATAAAGTTTCAGTTGCACAGGTCAACACAGAATGAAAGAGAAGCCGGGGAGTACACGGAAGTAACAAAATATAAAGAGACAATTGTGTATTTTGAGTGCTAGGAGGGAGCTATAATGCTGTAACTACTTTAGATTGTCTCTGATGCATTGCAAATAAAATTCGAGTATATGTCTAAAACTGGGAAATACAAAATGATTCAAAAAATAAAGATATTTCAGTGCCAACATGCTTCCACAAGTATAAAACTCCACATTTGATCTTTGTAAGGGATCACGCTCAGAATTCAAACCACTGAAACCCTTCGGAACATTACCCCCAGGAAAGGCGAAGGTGGTGCGGATGAAACACGCATGCATTCTATGTTGATACTTGGGCCCGATTTTAAAGTTTCACGTTATGCATATGAAAAGATTCCAAAACGAGAAACACTTGGGATTTCAGTGTTTCGAATGGCAGATACATAACCTGTGTACCTTGTGTCAGAAATCTCAACATTTCCTTCTCAAAATGTTCCTTCAGAACATTTCCTCATTCCCTCTTTCCCCCTTTTCTCCTGCTGCTTCCTACATTTTTTTCTGTTTGCCCCAATACAATCTCCCCCTTCTCATACTGGCTTCTCTTTCCTCTCTCTCTCCTTCCTTCCTTTTTCTTCTCCCTTAATGTTTTAAGCCTAAAGAGGTTTAAATTATTCTCTCCAAGTTTTGAATCTTAACTGCATCTGGAACTGGTGTTTACTAATTATTTATAATTTTTTTACAAGGCAAATGGCGTCCCTAGAGTATATTTCAGTGCTATTTCCACACTGACTGAGATAAACCTTCAAATATTCATCTCTAGTTTACTTCTTTAGAGAATTTACTCACCTGATTATCCATTGGAGAAATCAGTGTATGTAGAACTTGACATTTATCTGAGTGACATAATTGCGTATGTGGTATAAAGGATACCAATAAGGCAAGATTGACTTGAGTGATATATTTCTGCTGAGAAAATCCCATTGGCTTATACTATAATCAAAGGCCAGGGATTGAATTATAGCTCCCGTCATCAATGTCTCCCTTAATCAATTATTTTTACTATGTTAGGTAGGATTTATAACTGAAAACAAGCATTTCTGAATTGCTTCTCGGTGTGATTTCCCTTTTTCCTAGTGGTTCTTTTGAACTACGCACTGATAAATGGTGCACAGCGCCTCGACATCATTCACGGCAGGATGATGAAAGAGAACTGAAGAGCATCCTTGTCTGAGTGATGAAGAAGCGCACAGTATGTAACGTATAGGCAAATGAAAGCGATGCTGCATTATACTGTAAACCTGTCGATGGGATTATCACTGGATACGTGTTTACTTGCGCGGCACTGATAAGGGGAAGCATCAGGATGTTTGGAGAGGGCAATCAGAGAACAACATTATCTATTTTCACAAAGAGGCCGACCATGGAGTAATGACTTCTGAAGTCTGTGAAGGACAAAGGGTTGGGAATGTATGGGGGGAGAGTTGATCAGAGTTTTGTTTTTTGTTTTCTGATTTTTGTTTTGACTCGGACCAGTATTCTTTGTTCTCTGCTGATGCCAGACATGTTGAGTGGACTCTGTACACGGCCTTCCCTTCTGGCCTTAACTCGGGAGACATTTTACCACAGCCACACAACTATCCAGTGTAATCTCTAGTGTCCATGTGATCTTCTTGTAATTTCTCTCATGATGCATGAGGGGGTGCATAAAACCACCAACCCATCTCCATCTTTATTAAGCCAGTCAAGACTCACTATGGTTTCAGTCTTTGATCGATCCAAATTCAATCTTCTGATGAGATTCTCAAAACTGGTTTGAGACACATCTTCCCAAGTCCTGCTTCCACAGTCTAGTTCCTCCTAGAGAGAGTCCATAACTAAATCTCTTATTGTTGCATAACTTAGTCACATTAAGCTGTCTACTGATGTGAACCTCTTCCACTCAAAACAGTTTGTCCAACTTCCAGAAAAAAAATTTTTTTTTCATTTCACGAAACCAATATTCCGTAGTTAAATCAATCTATAGCCATCTATTTGTGTGCCGGTTAGGAATAACTCAGTAATTATTTTTACCCCGCCTGTATACACTTAATGTTTAGATTTAAATTCCAATCAACTAATCTGTTTGCCAGCTGCATGCTGAGTAAAATTACGCAGCTTGCAAAGAATAAATGAACTAACCGGTTGGAGGATGCTGGGGAATTTCCCAGAGGACCAGTTCCCAGGAAATAGCTGTCTCACAGCGTGGTGGCACTCTGCCTACAACCCCAGGAGAATAGAGCTTGAAAGAGTTGGGTTTTTTTTCCTTCTCTTCCTCCTTGACTGCATGCAAACTGAGGGAGAGTTTGGTGAGATTTGAGTTTAGGGCATCAATCTGAAGGGATTCCCAGCTACTATATTAGGACGAAAGCTAACAGACCCAGTTACAATACCACAGTGATTCTCAGGGAGGACTTTGCTACTTGTGGTACATGTGGAATTAGCTGGCACTAGTTTTGATTGGCTGCTACCTGTATTGAGTAGGCAGAGATGAGAAATATTGCTAAATATGTTGCAGCGCACAAGACAAACTGCCACAGAAGAGTCATATAGTCTAAAATGTCAGTATCACAGAGTGAGAAACCTTGCCTTCTGTGAGGCAAAGCATCTTAAAACATGCCGGTAGGGTAACGGAGAAGGAAACCTGGCAAATTTCAAACAAAACGTTCCCTACCTTTCCTTTCCTTATTCAGTTAGAAAATAACATTCGAGTGTTTGTATATTGATCATATGGTAGGTAGGCAATAAATGCCAGGGCATCTTGAGCTCCTCACAAGTGATCAGTTTGAAAGTAGAAGAAGTCATTGCATGGAGATCTACAGCCTGCCTGTTTACACATTCTCTGAAGGAATTTTCCAAAAGCATATGTCATTTCACATTCTAAATTCAATATCTATATTTTAAATTATTGTTGTGTGGAGGCAGTCGGAAGATGTTAGGTGGAGACAGGATACTCTTCAGAAGCTTAAAGGCCAACTTCCCTGGATTATGTATCCTTGAACAAGGAGACTGCGTATGAAATAGTGTGGAAGGCAAAGCGTGACACCAGAGGTTATCCTCTGACCTTCAAATAGACACTGTGGCACACCTCTACCTGCATTTGCGCCCACTAAAACACAGACACACAGACACACAGACATACACACACACACACACATTAAAATCTTTAGAAAGACATACATTTTGCTTGTGGTGCACTAGTTTGTTTAATAAACAGTAAATTTACCGTGTTTAATAATTAAATGTATTTAATAGTGAATCAAGTAAGAAATAAGTACATACACAAGAGGTTTGTAGCTGACAGGTCATTTGATTGACAGACATATAGGCTGACAGAAATAGATAGCATTTGCATCCAGAATAAAATGAAAGGCCTTATTACCTCACTATCTAGATTCTCCAATTCTCCCCAAAGTGCTGCAGGCAGAGATGATATATTAGTCATACAAAAATTTGGACTAGATGAGAGTTTATGTGGTGCAGGATAGTAAGGTATGAACATTGTAGACAGGAGCTGAGAACTGGTAGACCATTGACAGGCTTCCTGAAAGGACTTCTTTAAAGCAAAGCAACTAAGAAAATGAACTATCGTAAAGCTATTATGCTCGTGCAAGTCCTAGATCCTAGGTCCTCTTGAAGAACCACCTGTTAAAAACCGGAAGCTTTGTGTCCATGGAGAAGACACAATAACCCAGTGAACCGCAGGAGGAAAACTGTGTGTGTGGAATTAAAGGTTGGATCATATCTGTGTTCTGAACATAGACGTATAGATAGAAAGGAACAAGGAATAAATAGTATCAGCTCAGGAAGCACAGAGCACTCAAGTTGTGGAGGGTGTCATTATGTTGGAAAAGGTGATCATTGTTTTAAACATAGATCCCTCCCCGTCTAGGCTGTGTGAGAATGAGTCATAGCTTATAATATTTTCTTGGTGAGAATCTGACTCCTGGTGCCAAACTCAGTGTGAACTCATTGCACATAAAGTGTGTGTATTGTATGATGCCTGGTGGCATATACTGTGACTTTCGCTGACCCCTTGGAGGGATATCTAGCAATGTTTCTACAGGATGAAATGATTCATTCACTTACATCAGCTATGGAGAGGTCTGTGCTCAACAAGAGAAACAGATGCCGACATAGGAAACTAATATCGCTCTGTCCCTTCTCTAAGGGGCAGTGTTTTGCTTTGCAGATTTTGACTGAGTTGTGTTCCTTGGTGGCCATGACAGCAAGATTCAATGGGAAAAAAATGTTCACAGTTCTCCTGATTGTGGGCAACAGAGGCCTTTTGTTCATTAGTATAAAACTGACCACCTACATCATCTGGTACAGTTTTCCCCTCACAGAACTTAGCTTTCCTTGACATTTAATTAAATATTTACTTGCCTAATTCTTCTCAAGTGCTTTGAAGTATGAATACTGTCATTTCTTCAGCCACTTCATAGCATTATTATCAGTGCCTTGGAGACGGCCAAGAATCCAGCACATGCACACAATCAGTATTTATAAGATAAACATTCAAGAGACCATCTTGGGAATTCATACAAACATGCTTCAGCTAGCAGAGTGTTCCTCAACGTAGTCAAAGATTGACCTAAGTTTTGACCAGCCATGTTGGAGTTTTGACCACCGGTGGTTGTTAGAAAGAGCTCATTTCTGCACAGGCTTTGCAAGAGTAGAATTCAAAACAGAGGGGAGTATACTCATTTTTCCCCGTTTGGCTTTTCATAACCAGGTCTCATGAGACCCAGCTTGGCCTTGAATTTGCTTTGAAGTTGAGGCTGGTCTCAAACTCCTGATTTTCATGCCCCTGTCTTCTAATTTGGGGATAAGAGGTATATACCAGAATGCCAATGAGTATGCATTTTATAAAATCTTTCTTTGTATTGAAGTTTGCCTGAATGCGCTATATGCACCATGTATATTCTTAGTGAAACTGTAAGTTAGAAGAGGGCAAGTTCTTTGGAACTGTGGCAACAGATAGTTGTGAGATACCATATGGGTTCTGGAATTAAACCAGTCTACTGGAAGAGCAGACAGTGTTCTTAACAGCTGAGTCATCTCCATGGCCACATGAATAAGCCCTTTAAAATAATAACAAGGTAAGAGGTAGATAGTCAAGGGAGTTTGCGTAGGTAAGACATTTGAATTGGTTCCACAGGCTTTTTATAAAGGGACATGAAGTAAGGAAAACTAATGAGAAGTGTGGAAAAAGTGGTGACCTCCATAGAATACCTTCAAACTCTAAAGTTTTAAAATTACTTTAGTTGATATTATCTTTGACATATGATTATATTCACATATTAACACTAATAATACTTAGGCCAAGAGGTCTCCACTTGGAACTTGTATAAGCAACTTGACAACTTAATTTATCAGAAGCAGGTATGTTATGTTTCGAAAATTAACAATGCTTGAAAACATGTTTGTTCACACTTATTTTAATTATAAAGTCAGTTAACTATCGCAAATTGATCTTAGGTGAGAAATACAATTCCAAGATGTATTTTTAATTTTTTATTTATTTGTATATGTATGCTTGTGCAGATCTCTGTGTGAATTATAAAGTGGTGTGTGTGTGTGTGTGTGTGTGTGCCTCTGTGTGTGTGTGTGTGTGTGTGTGTGTGTAGTTGTATGTCCCTGAGTAAATATGAAAACCAGAGGACACCATCAGTTTCCTTAGAACTGGAGTGACCATCATTGTCAGATCAGAATTCTGGTCTTCATGATTGTGCAGAAGGAGCTCTTATCTGCTGGGCCACCTTTATGGCATTAAGTTATTCTTGATATCATACATGATATTGGGCAACATAACTCCAATGCTTCATCAACCCTAGCACTCATCATTTTCCAAAATGCCTAGCTAAGAATAAAACTAGTAAGTAATAATCATTGTGTTTCCGTGACATAGACACTTTTTTTTCAGTTAATTTTCTTAGTAAGTCCATGTCAGAGGCAATATTGGTTTTCCTCATTAGCAGGTGGAAAAACTGCTGCTTAGGAAAGGTCAATGGCTCTCTAAAGTCATGACTGTTAAGGTTCACCTAAACCACCGGGAGTGATGCCTTTTGCACAATGCCATATTCAAACATTTAACTAATTTTACTGCAGTTTGTCATAGGCTTTGCTGTCTAGACATGGCAAGCTTCCTCAGAGGAGATCTTATTTGAGGTGGCAAGAATCCTGGAAGGTTTTAAGCCAGGCAAATGCTTTGATTGAAAGTAAATTACAACTATTGTTTGCCAGCTCACTTTTACTTTTAATGTACACTTGTGCTAGGGTACAGAGATGAAAGCCTTGTCATTCGCAGGTCTACTTTAAAAATCAATCCAAAGGCGAAACAGAGTTAGAAAAAATAATTCTACTGTGGCAACACGAGCTACCTTCAGATATCTTTATTTTCAGCTGATTTTCCAAACTTTGAAAGCTGCTTGTTTAACTTTTTTTTAAGAATATAAGATTTTAAGGAGTTTGTTATTTCTAAGTAACAGCACAGAATTGAGTGTTTTTCTTTGCTGAGATGCCAGTTGGTGGAAGATGTATTTTTGAGACATCAGTAGGAAATAATCAACATAATTAATCATTATGACATCTACTCACATTTAGTCATTATCATTTGTTTATTATAATTGCTAACATGTTCTTAAATGAAGGACACATACAGATATTATCTGTTGTAGAATTTCATCAGGGCTTTACTTTTGATTATTGACTATTATTTATTTATTCTTGTTCCATGACTCTATCTGTCTAATATCAGGAAAGAGGGCTTTCATTTGGGTGACGCTCTGTTGGCATTTAACATCCATGTGAAGCATCATGGAAGCATGATGAATGGAAGAACATGTGTGGGTACTTTATACAGAATCCTAACAGTGTAGGGGGCTTCTATTGGGTGCCAGCTAATAATCTCTGTGACCTTAGTGACTCACTTTCTCCACAGACTACAGCAGACACTCTGTTTTCCATCATGGAATAACAAGAGCTTCACCTTCTCTCTGGTCCTGCACTGGTCCTTTCAGAGGCCTTGTCCCCAATTTTTAATTTTTTCCACTCAATGCCTCCTTTAAAGGGCTTAAATCCCTGAAATCTCAAAGGCTCTTTAATAATTCTATTCTGTTGCTAATTAAAAAAAAATATTTTTTTACCCTGGTAGAGAGAATTACTCTTTCCAAATAAATATTTTTGTTTTCCCTGCACACTTTGAACATTCTGCCTACAAACCTTACTCATTCTCCAGTTTTTTTAAAAAAAAAAAAAGACCCTGGATCTATTCTGGCAGCAACGTTGCTTCTTTAGAGGAATGGGGCGGGGAGTGGGAAAGTTAAAGGCAGCTACTAGTTAAGCAACAAAACAGCCCATTGCATAATACCAGCAAGGAAACATGGGTCACAAACTGCTGAGACAATCTGGCTCTCGAGTAGCAATTAGTTTCCAACCCCCAGCTGCTCCCACACCTTGCCAAGCTGACTTCAGTGTGCCCTCTTATGAATACCAGGACTGTCTAATGGTCCTCAACCTTCCTAATGTCACAGTTCACCATGCCGACATGACGCCCTCTCCCCCCCTCAGCCATCAGATTATTTCATAGATACTTCATAACTGTAATTTTGATACTATTATGAATTGTGATATAAGTATCTGATGGGTAGGATGCGCGATATGGAAACTTTTCAAGTGGGTGTGGTCCACTGGTCTAATGTGTTGATTCCTTAAAAACATACTCTCAAGTTAATATAAGTTAATATAAAGTTAATATAAAGATGACTCAGGGATGAAGAGCACTTACTGCCCTTCCAGAGCACCCCAGTTCTCAGCCTCACAACTCCCTGCCCATAAGTTCTATGAGATCTGATATTTGCTTTTCTTCAAGAGAACCTGCCCATACATGCCATACACACAGAGAGACATGCACATACACGTATACATTTTTAAAAAATATAGTACCACATTATTACTTATTACCTACCTCAACTTATATTCTGAAATATATGACATTTCATGAAAAATAAACACACACACACACATACACGCACACACACAAACAAAAATGGAAAAGACATAAATACCACTGTAGTCTGTAAATATGTATGGTTGAATTTTAGTAGCTCAAGAGAGAAATTCTAGCTGGTGTTTTTCTTCATATTTCAGTGCCTCTGTATAAGCAATAAGACTTGAGATCCTGTAGAAATGAACTTATATTCGCCCTACAGCTACAGTCATTGCTTTTTATTTTGTCTCTGGACAAACAAATACGGCATGGTAAACACATCCCAGGTGTTCTGTTAATAGGATAAAAGTGTCACCATATCTGAATGACATTTTGTTATGGAGAAACTCTGAGCCTCTTACCATCCAGGATTCACACCCAGTCTCTGCTGAAAACCTGCTGGGTGAGTAGATATTCTTGAAGCGAGACCCCTTCATCGCTCTCTCTTTGGCTATGCTTGCAAAAATCAGTGAATTTAATCCAAATAAAGGAACCTGGACCTCAAAATTGACTTCCAAAGAAAAGATACAAGAGTCTTACTAAATTCTGTAACTATCAAAAAAATGAAGCCAGAGTCCCAGATAGACCAGAATCTGACAGCCAAGAAAGGCAGCCTTTTCTCCTTCACATCTGAGAGAAGAGAATAAACTCTCCCCACGTCCACCTATCCTCTGGTTTGTCCAAATGTCAATCAGTCCAATTCATTTTTAGCAATTTCTGTTTCCTAATTTCTTTGAGCATGCTCACTAGCCATGCAACAGGTTTATGAGTCTAAGTGTCCCTATGTAGCCAAATGTATGGATCGGACAGTTCCCCTCTTCTTTTCTGTGTGAATCCAAGACTCAGGAGGTTCCAGGAATTTACTCAAGGCACCTACCCTACAAGCCTCTTAAATCTCAATAAATTTCATTCTGCTGCTGATTGGCTTTCTTCTACTTCTGAGCTTGAATAGCATGGGAATACTGTATACCACGGAGCGATAGACAGAGACTCTATACGTTAAAGGTGGTCGAAGACAACACCCCATTGCTTGATGGCTTATTTGTGAATGTCTGCAACCAGGAGCAAGTTTATCAGAGGTAGGGTTCTAAGACCTGAAATAGAAGGGAAAATTACCTTCAGGGATGTTTTATTATTAAAAGGGATAATGAGCGGTACTAGGAGAGTAGATGACACTATCAGAAAGGCTGCCACACGTGACTTAATAATTTGAAAGATCATTTATCACTTTCACAAAGGGCTCTTTTAGCTCGTTTTTTTTCCTGAGTGACTTTTTAAAATACTTTGAAACTTTTTCTCTTTAAATTTTTTGATTGCCAAACAGATAAATTGCCTGTTCTTTTACAAAAACAAAATAAAGGTACTCAAGTTTACTTATTTAAAATTCATCTTTGTTCCAAGTCACTCTATGTCCAATTAGTAAGGAACAACCTGAAATGATAAAATTTTAATCTATTAATAATGATAAATGTCTGTATACACACACGATCTTTACTGTGGCTGATCCTTCCCATCTGGTATCTTATCTTACATTGCTATTCATTCTTAAGGGGGAATTTTATTGATTAAGGTCGAATTATATCTAGGTAAAATTTATATTTCCAATCTTCCTTTAAAATTACATGTGTGGCCAGGAAGATGACTATAATTCTGTGGCGGGACTTCCTACAATGAGCCCTTAGAGAAACTAATACTTGGGGACGGGTTAAGAGCTCTCTCTGCTTTCACAGTTTCACTTTCCTCTCAATGTGGATGCAGATATGAGGGCTGATGCCATGTGAGCTATATTTTGGCTATAAAATAAAATCAGATAAGAGGCTTCATCCCAATCCAAAACACAAAGTGTGAACACCAAACCAGACAGGAGGAAAGTCAGAAGTCTCATCTGTTATTGAGAATACCAAAGAACATGTACCCTGCACCGCCTGGCTTCACATTTTTTTTTTGTTACTGAGAGAAAACCAAGTGCTGTAATTTCAGGCCTTTCATGGGCAGCCATATACAATTCTCTAATCACCCTGTGTCTCTAAAGTAAGGTGTTGCCACAGGAATTTCTTATAGAAGTATGAGTTACTATGCAGACTGGAGCTACCAAGTTAAAAATAAATATATACATACTCACCTTCTGATATAACAATCAGGCAACTGAAACCTATCCAAAGGAAATAGAGGATAATATGCATATACAGTGATACTCAGGACCAAGAAGATGATTAAGAAAACTATAGTAATTCTGTACACAATCCAGGCCTTGCATAATAAAGGTCTGTGCAATGCTCTGACAAGGAGTCATACTTAAGGCATTGTGATGTATTGTAAAGTGGCAACATGAAGTTAATTAAAGTATATTAAACATGTCAAGATGTGCTATTGGATGACAGAATTAATCCATGGGAACATTACACACTGCATAAAATCTATCTACACAGATACATGGCCTCAGGTTGACAGAGGTTATGTTTTGGCATTTCTACAGTAACTTATACTTCCACTGATATCTTTTTAAAAGTCCCCTAATATAATCAGCCATTTCTTTAGATGTGGAGCAAAGGATGTTTGAAGAGATCAGATGAAGAGTTATATATGTTACTGACTCTGAAATGGAATTAGAAGTAGGCAAAAGTTGAAATTACTGATTCTTCTGACGGTTCAGTTGTGTGCGTTCTAATGATTTGTCCTGATTAAGGAGTCTTAAAACTTTACTAATGAAAGGATTATAGGTTTCTCTGACTTCATTTTGGCAAGAGTTGACAGGGCTTCAGCCCTAACTCACCATCTGCCCGTTTCAGGCAACAGTAGATACGTGCTCATTATACATCATGATAACCAATCTGCCTGAGAGACTCCGGAGGAGATTATCTATTTCATTTCATTTTTGCCTTTGCTAGTCTCTTAAGTATAACCTGATTCTCTATGTAATTATATACCTTTTGCTTTTATCATAGCAAGAGTGTTTTGATACATTCTTTTAAACAAAATTTTCTTATTTTTCATCCTAAATGAACAAAAATAGTTCTTAGTTTCAAATCGAAAGAATAACACCAGTACAAAACCATGCCCTGGCCTAGGTACAACATGTGTGGGACATCACTGAGGCATCAGTGAAGAGTAACAAACATTCCGATTCTAACAGATCTGTGGATAAATGGCTGAGATCTGTGGATAAATGGCTGTATATACTATGCTGTTGGGAAGAGCCATGGTATTGGGAATGGCTGGGAAACTAAGTTGTAAATGATTTTTTTGGTCTAGAATTCAGTCACCTATATAAGACTGTCCAAAGTTTTCCTCTCTGCCTCTCCTCTCGTCTCCTCTCCTTCCCTTTTAGATAACAACTGATGATGGGCCACACCCTGGTTGTTTTGTTACTTTAGATCCTGAATGTCATTAATGTAAGGAATGTGTTTCTCTTGTAATTCCCAATAGGCACAAGTGGCCAAAAAATGACTTGAACATTATGTTTATGCCCTTGAGCAATGAGGTATGAGTCCATTTATAGTTAAAAATCAAGTGTATTGTTTGAAAGAAAATGGTATGTTAACATCTGTTCACCATAATATCCAGATGTATGACCACACACTGCATAGAGGTACATGTGTACACACATGGTTTAGATTAAAAAGGAACTTGAATCTCATTGCACAGATAGACATATCATTAATTTTAAGAACAATTCCAATTCTCCTCTCTCTCTCTCTCTCTCTCTCTCTCTCTCTCTCTCACACACACACACACACACACACACACACACACATCTCTCCATAGCTATGTATCTATCTATCTATCTATCTATCTATCTATCTATCTATCTATCTACCTACCTACCTACCTACCTACCTACCTACCTACCTATCTATCTATCTATCTATCTCTATCTATCTATCTATCTATCTATCTATCTATCTATCTATCTATCTATCTACCTATCTATCTATCTATCTATCTAGGAAACAAGACATATAAACAAATAATTATGTTATCGTAAGAAGACGGAGAAATGGGGTTAGATTTAGCTCAGTGAGCGCTTGCCTAGCAAGTGCAAGGCCCTGGGTTGTCCCCAGCTCCAAAAAAAAAAAAAAAAAAAAAGAAGAAGAAGAAGAAGAAGAGAGAAACAGGTTGGACTTGGGAGGATCAGGTTCATTTCCTAATTGTGAAATTCCTATGCATGACAGCTAACTCACAAAGGCCTGTAACTCCAGATCCAGGGGACTGAATGCTTCTGGCCTCTATAAATACAGACAAAATGCAGTGTGTGTTGCACACATGTGTGCATGTGCATGTGTGAGCATGCATGCACACACACAAACCCACATATGTATAAATTAAATATATAATATATATAGCATATTTGCTATATAAACTAAATGTATACATTTTTGGTCTTTTGAGTCAGAGTTTCTCTGTGTATCCCTAGCTGTCCTGGAACATGGTTTGCTGACTAGTCAGGCCTTAAACTCTGCCTCCTGAGTGCTGGGATTAAAGGCATACACCACCACTGCAAAGATAATTAAAATATAATTTAAAGTTAAAATGATAAAGAGTTTTAGGAAAAATAGGTCTATAGTAGCTATAACTTTCTTTTAAACGTGTTTCAAATATTTAGTGATATTCAATAATTTTACATTGTATTTATACTGTTATATATTGTTACATCAATCAACTTTTTTTAAGAAATTATATGTATAAAATAATGGGTTTGTTGTTAACAAAGGCTTTATGTTTTAGTTACTTGCTCATGTAATTGATGGTATTTATTTAATATCTAATATTGTACAGCTTAATCTAAATTGCATATAGAGACTCAGAGAGGCTGAATACATTGTTATGGATACATATCTCTATCCCTAGCATTTGGAGAGCTGAGGCAGATGGATTTCAACTATGAGGCTAACCTCTGCTACACACATACACACACACACACACACACACACACACACACAAACACACACAAACCCTGTCCCCATAACAAAAATAAAAACATGCACCTGTGTAGATGGACTGGAAGATATGAGGAGATGGTTTTGGACTTGGGGAAAGTAGATAAAATCAGTCCAGCAGCTGTACTTTCTGTATATGTGTAATCTATAACATTATAAGTTCACAAAAGAGATTGTAGCCTGTGCAATGTAATTTCATCTAAAAACAACTTGGTCACTTTACTAATTATCTTTGTCGAACAACTGCTGGATAGGCAGAGTGGCGTTGATTGTAGAAGGAGTGGCCGGATGTCCATTATGAATTTGCGTAATAGTGCCTAAAATGGCGTTGCCTGTGACCACAGCTCTCCAAGTTCCCAGAAACACACGGTCATGTTCCAAACATAATTATCCTGCCTTCTGTTCTGCAGGCTGACCACTGGATTGATGACAGAGCAAAGGTAACAAAATTAAACAGAACAGGGAGTGCATGGGGAGGGAATTGCTCTCTGCCTGTGCTAAGGTGGATTATGACCATTATAAAAAGCTTTAACTAAGTGAGGTCTTTTACATTACCTATGAAATACATTTTAAAGTGTTAACCTTGAGAAGAATAACCCTGATTAATTATAGTTTCCAATAATTAATTCACTCTTTTAAATTTTTTATCCAATTATAATTCTTCATCCTAGCTAGTTTCTACTCATAATCACTCCTGTTCTGTAAGAGGAAAATGCTCTGAAATGGACCTAATTCAGCAGCCTGAATACAGCAGTACTAATTATAAAAATAAACTGTATGGAATGTCAAAAATAATTTGACAGATTTTTTTTCCTGTGACAACTTAAGGAATTAATAGGTCCCACTCAAATGCATTCCTTTTAAAGTTTGCAGGAAGTCTCTAATTTCATAGCACTGGTAGGGTACTCCTTAACTCTTTGAAATGGTGAGGGTATTCTTTTTGCAATATGTGAAATAACCATTAAAAAAAAACTTGTAACATCTCACATAAATCAAATAAATACAAATACAGGAGAGACAGAGAGAGAGAAAGAGAGAGAGAGAGAGAGAGAGAGAGAGAGATAGAGAGAGAGAGAAGGGAAGGAGGGGAGGAGGGAGGGGGAGAGGGAAGGAGGGAGAGAGGGAGGGAGAGAGGGAGAGAGGAAAGAAAGAAGCCCAAACCAAACCCCGAATTAGTTAGGAATACTTGCATTTCTTTGCAAAGATCCAAAGGGTTCAGATAGGAGCAATCACTGACAAATTTTTTAAGTGTAATATGTTTCCTAATTTGTGAGAACTACACCACAGGAATAAAGAGGAAGCGTGGCCTAGTCCAGTATCTCTGAACAGATAAAATTTTTTTGAGTAAAAAAAAAAAAAAAAAAAAGATTTTTCTATAGTGTAAACTAAGAATTTTTTTTTCTTTTTCTTTTTTTCGGAGCTGGGTACCGAACCCAGGGCCTTGCGTTTGCTAGGCAAGTGCTCTACCACTGAGCTAAATCCCCAACCCCGTAAACTAAGAATTTAAGTTGAGCGAGTATCTTTTAAAATATTTCTCCCTCCCCTTTCCTCCCTCCCACACCCTTATGTATTCCCCTCCTTGGTTGCTTGCCAAGTCAGGGCCTCGGTTTTCATCAATTGTCGTGTGTGTGTGTGTGTGTGTGTGTGTGTGTATGTATGTATGTATGTTTATCATACAAGTGTGTGTATGTATATTATACAAGTGTGTGTATGTATATTATACAAGTATATTATACAAGTGTGTGGATGTATATTATACAAGTGTGTGTGGATGTATATTATACAATCTAAAAAACAGAAATGTAATTAAGTAGGTAGGAATGGTAGGAATGGCCGTGGACACCTTTAATCCCAGCACTTGGGATCTCTATGAGTTCAAGCCCAGCCTACTCAGTATACTAGTGAGAACCTGTCTCAGGAAAAAGATCGAGAGAGAGAGGGGAGAGAGAGAGAGAGAGAGAGAGAGAGAGAGAGAGAGAGAGAGAGAGAGAGAGAACCACATGCACCCAAATTCCATGACTCCTATCATGTTGCTGTATGTTTACACAGATCAGTATGGATATACTGTGACAACACAGAGGCTATGATGTCACGCCCGTGTGGTGCGTCTGCTAATGGAAGAAGCAGGATACAGCTATTATTATCCTGCCTCTGCTATTCAAAAATCAGTTCCTACTGTCCACATTGGGAAGGTGTTGAACCTGAAAGCTTTCTCTACTGTGACATTCTAGCCTTTAGACAAGCATAGAAACTAACTTTAACTTGAAATATTGGCTGAAAACTACCAGTTTCCTGTCCACTTGGACCACCCTTCTGAATTTGGAGCCACCTTTACCTGCATGGCTTTGTCAAAATACCCTTGAATTCACTCTCGTTTCCTGAGTTGTCTCAACTTATACTAGTCCAATGGCTTCACAAACACCAAAAAGGTTTTTCTCTCTTCTTTTCTTTTTCCTTTTCTTTTCTTTTCTTTTTTCTTTTCTTTTCCTTTCTTTTCTCTTCTTTTCTTTCCTGCTTCCTTCCTTCCTTTCTTCCTTCTTTTGCCCTGTTTTGTAATTTAATGCATGGAATGATGGAATGGTCGAATGTTACATCTAGGTGGGGAGAGTGTGGAGCAGAAGAATTCTACAGTGAGTTTCTCCCCTGATTTACTGGAAAGCTAAATGGACCGATGGTGATTAGATGAGCATAATGCCTTAAGCCAACATTTCCATAGGGGCAATTTAAGTCACAAATAGAAACAGAGTGGAAAGGACAATCGGTTGAATTACCAGCTGAAAGCATTCTTCATAGGAAACATACAGAAAACCCCTAACACAGTATTGATGGACATGGGTTGAATCAGCACTCAGCAGGCACCAAATCCATTTCACTAATTTCTCTGGTCAGAAGAAAAGACACTAACCCAGGGTGGAGCCAATCAACAGAGCCAAGGTGCGCCAGGCAAGCTGTACACACTGACAAATCTGGAAATCTATTGTAATTGAGGTTCTCTAATAAAGAGAAAAGAACACAATGCAAGGTCCCATTCTCTATAAAAGACCTTTGGTGTGGGTTGACGTCTATATGCAGGTGAGGGCAGGCACAAGATCAGGCAAGACCTGTGATTGGGCAGTGAAAAAGAAAAGCAGGCTGAGAATTTAAAGATGGGACAGAGAGTACGAAGAGAGAGACGGAAGGAAGATGGAGGAAGAGAAGGACAAGTCAGATTAGTGTGGCTTTAAATAGCCACAGGTAGCTATCAATATCTTATAAGGGATGGATAATTACTGGACAATTTGTCTCATCTAGGTGGGCTGTTTATATCAGTTGCCTCTGAGTTCATTGTGTGGACATTTTGTGGGGTGAGGATTTGCTGATAGAAATCTAATTGATAAATTACAAGCCTCAAGAGTTTTGATTTTACTGGGTTATAGGAATTTGTGACAGCTGACTGCAAAATGGGTGGCCCCTGCATGGGGATGGCATGGCAGCGACCCACCATGAGAACTTATCAAGTTGGGTGGAAAGATTTCAGGATAGCCTGACTAGAGAGTAGTAGGCAGTAGTGTGGGATGGTGCTTAACTTTTAGTATTTCCCGCTACAATTGGGAGACTACAAGAAGCCTTCTTATCTGGAGTTAATCTATTTAAGTGAAATTACTCAGATTGTATATTGTTGTTGATTACAGTAGTAATATTTGGTAGTAAATTAAGGCTGGCATGTGTTAAGCTTCATACTATTAATGAGAATGCATTAATTTAATTACAGTTAACTCCCACACTAACTACTAATGAGGCATAATTATCCACATTTAAAAAATAAGGCTGACATTTAGGGAATACTCTGACATGTCCAGTGTTCATAATCCAGGCCTCAGATTAAGGTGCTCTACTAAGACCCCCTCAATTCAGTAAGCATATAAATGAAAGATGCCAAGACCCAAAATATGCCACGATTCCTTATGGTTAAATTGGGGTATAATTTAAGCACATACATTTAAAAATCTGTTTTCTGATAATCCAATTATCACCTTTTTATTTCTGACAGCATAATAACCATATTAAGTAACAATGAGACCAACTAATAAAAGCACCTAAGAGAAAAGCCAATTACTTCAATGTTTATTCATCCACTCATTTGTTATAAACTGCAGTTGGCATGGGAAAGCGTTATTTCTCTGGACTTTATTTGTTCTAACAAAGAACAGCGAGGTACTTGTTCTTCCTCCCACCACAGGACAAGTTCAACGAAAAATTAAAGCTGTTTTGATTTACCTAAAGTAAATCCTGGTTATTGTGACAAGCTGAATAACATTGAGATTTATGAGAGCCCGGAAGAGAAGGAACCATGGAGACCAGATAGAGAAGTAGCCCATTAACACTTTATTAGATTGATAGAAGGTTAATTGACAGCTCAATAGTTTTAACCATAAACATGGTATCCTGCTGACACAGAACACCAAAAGGTCAGGCTCATTTGCTTGGAACTTACAGATAACTCACTTCTGAAAATCAGTGGCAGGGCAAGAGGGATGGGTAAGAGACTGAATATATACTGCTCTTTCTGAAGAACAATGTTCACCATCAGTTATCTTGCAATTAACTGTATTTTTATGTCCAGAGAATCAATTCCCTCATCTCTTCTCTTTAGGATTCTACACTCTTTTGCACATGGCCACATATAGACACACATGCGTATAATATAATTTCAAAAATTCAGTAAGACAAATATTTTAAAATCTCTGGATGAAGGCAGGCATGGGCTCATGATTTTAATCCTAGCACTTGGGAGGCAAAGGCAGAGGCAGGGACAGGGACAGGGGCAGGGGAAGAGAGCAGAGGCAGAGGCAGAGAAGAAGAGGCAGAGGCAGAGGCAGAGGCAGAGGCAGAGGCAGAGGCAGAGGCAGAGGCAGAGGCAGAGGCAGAGGCAGAGGCAGAGGCAGAGGCAGAGGCAGAGGCAAAGGCAGATAGATCTCTGTGAATTCAAGAACATCCTCATGTACATATTCCAGGTTCCAGACCAGCCAGAAAAAAATCATGTCAAGAAGAAAAAAAAATCACTGTTGAAATGAAAAACAACATGTCTATAGACATTCTGTTTGGGAGGATGTAGCTAACATGTAAGATCTTGAAGCAGTATGTGGTGTCTTGCCTTGCCAGGAGCATAAAGCAATCTTGGGTTCGCTAGCAGAATGCTAGAGAAATGGCTTCCACTGTAGAATAGCATATTATTCAGAGTCAAGGATGCATCAGAGTCAACATAGGCATCTTTTATATCCTTCTAAAAGTAATTGAGTCTAGTGGGGGAAAAAAGACAGTTTTGCTGCACACCATCTAAGGCTTTAAAACATCCTGGCTTCCAACTTAAAGAGAGGTGGTCAATGTGTTTCTTAAGTGTCTCAGCGACATGTCATATACTTTAGTCCCAGTGTTGGAAGAAGTCTGATTGTTCAGTATGAGTTACTCAAGTATCTTCAGGGCAGTGAAAGTAGGCGCCTTTCAGACAATGATCTCAATGAATACAAATCATCATTCTACAGACTCTTAGAAAGAAATCCTAGAGGCAGCCAGATTACCGTAATTAGTATAAGAACAGACTATAGAAAGGTACCAACAACAAGGAAGTAAAACTCAAAGAGGTCATCTCAAAGTCTAGACCCGATAGTGAAAATGGCAAAAATGCCTATTTACTGGCAGTTTTGAAAGAATGGCAAAATCAAGTATGAATTTTGGGTTTCTGGCTATGGACCGGATCCTTGATGTTCTTAGATGGTCTGGCATTGCATTTCCCCTTTGAATATGTGTGAGCCCGTGTTCATGACAGCTACAGTTTTCTAAGAGAAAGTAACTCCAGATAGTTTGTTACATCACAGTGATGTTATCTACTGATGGCTCCTTACATCACAGTGGCTCATCTGTATCATATAAGAAGAGAAAGGAAAAGTACCAAGGGACTGCAGTAAAACCATTCAAGGAGATTAATGCCAGTAGAAACTGTCTTTGAGGTACATCTGAGTTGGAAGAATTAGGACTTGGTGAGTAGTGTTCAACATTGAAGAACAAAGCTCAGGAAAAAAATACAAGGCAGGAGAACTGATAGGTCTGAAATAGATGTTTCTTTCTGGGTCACCCCTATACACTGCAGAAAGTTTAATCATATTCCTCACCTTCACATACTAAATGATACAACTGGTTACATAGGAGAAACATGACTTTGCCTCAAGATGCAAAGTTAAGTCACCTATGGACACTACCCACTCACATAAATATTTTTGGCTGGGTTTCTCTTTTAAGAATTAGCTGAGCATTTTCCAAAAAAATTATGTTAAAATAAAATCTGGCATTAGTGAAATCTTGTAATTAACCCAAATGTTCAAAAGTCAATGCTTGTCATGAAGTCTTTTTGCTCTAATTCAATTGAAAATACAATTTCATTCAGATGAAATTGAAAATAGAATTTTATGTCAAGGCAGCTTTCAAAGCTTGAATGCCTGTATTCTAAGCCTCCTGATAATTTTGTTGTTTTTTTTCCCCTCCTATTGAAAAAGGCACCTTGTGGTCTCCTTGACTGTTGGGCTAAAGTAAACATGAACTTCAAAGATGGAACCGCGTAGATGGCTGGCCCTGAAGAGTTTTTCCTAGAAGTAATAGTAGGAAGTATTTATGGGAAAAGTCAAGTGTTCTTCAAACAAAGGGCCTTGTGGACCAATCCCAGTGTCCTGCTGCATTCACACTCTGATGCTTATTTCAAGCCCACCTTGAAGGTTTTCTTCCCACATGAAACTTCAATAACTAAAGAATATATACCAGCTTTTTCCTAGGAGGTATCATAATAGTAGTCATTGCTAATCCAATGACTGAGACAATTGGGATGAAAGCTAATTCATTTCTTTTCCAAAATGTAGCGCAATGCCTTAATCTGTACAACGTGTTGAATAACAGAACAAGTAAAATAGATCCATTATCTCTACAGACCCTGTTTAAAGCAAAGTGATATAAACCAAAAAGTCTGGTCAAAATAACTATCACAATGTAAAGTAAAACACTGCCTAGAGCCATAAGGCAAATAATATATTTGATTACAATACATGGAAAATTGTTCTCCAAGCATCAAGGATCTGTGTCAGTTAAGAAAATTATGTTATGTCCTCCAGAGTTCTACCCAGTTAAAGGCTTCTCTAGAGTAGGTACAGCCAAGAGGACAGGGCGACTTTTTCCCACGAGCATACCGTAACATGCTCTGAGTCTCTATTGCACAAACAATATCAATAATCGGCATCTGCAAAGACTGGAACTTCCTTTAACTCCCTAGACCCTACTCATAGTTCCCAGAGTCCCAAGGCCTACACTACTCTAAACATGCTGAGATGGAAGGACATCCCATATTCCGCCCTGCCCCCACACTCCCCTCACACCACCAAATTTCCACAAGGATGTCCTGACACCACCCACCCCACCAGAACTGTCCCTACACATGTCATCCTTACTGCAAGTAACTAGCAGAGTAGAGGTGGTATGCCAGAAGCAGCAAACTGAAAAGACTGTAGCTACTAAAGCCAAATCTGGTATTTCACTCTAAAGGCGGAGGGGGGGTGTATTTAATTTAGAAACAAGTAAGGTTATTGTAGAAAGCAAAACAGAGGTAATTTCAATACGCCTGGACAGCAGTGGAGGGATTTTGCCTGGAAGAAAAGTGTATATTGATATGAGACAACCTCAAAACATCCTTTAAGGCAGTGGGTCTCAGTCTCTGGCCAAGACCTCCTTGGAGGGATCACATATCAAATATTTACCTTATGATTTATAACAGTAGCAAAATTATAGTTATAAAGTAGCAAAGAAATAATTTTATGGTTGTGGGGGTTACAGCATTAGGAAGGTTGAGAACTATTTCCCTGGCGTATTTATTTTGGACAATCTAGAAAGGTTTACACCTAAGAGAAGACTTGCAAAAGTAAAGGGTTTGAAGGTGACAGTTAGGAGGAGACTCACAGTTCCTTGAAAGCAACAAGCTAAATTCAACACAAACTCAAAGTTTATCAGGAAATACTGGGAAAGAGTTGACTATTATCAACGGGTCTCCTAGGGCTGATCCAATCCTCAATTGTTGAACAATAAAAGTTCATATTTTTAGTTTGATCAGACAAGGAAGAAAATTAGGACATGATGCTTTGTTGAAAACCTGATGGCAATCAGTAGACCATTCATGGAGAGTAAAGGCAGAGTGTGATGTAATAAGCTAGGCAGCAAATTAGAAGGCAGACTTAGAGGACGAGAGCTTTCTAAACTGTCAACTTAAGAGAGATGTGATCCATGCCCAAGATGGTATCCTTTTCAGAGCGTCATCCATCACGGGCTGTGCACTGTAGGTAAAAGAATTTTAAAAATATATTACAAGGGGATGGGATGTGTCTCTGTAGGAGAGCATTTGTCTCATAAGCACAAGGCCCTGGGTTCCTTCCACTCTGAGCAGCACACACACACACACACACACACACACACACACACACACACACGTACATTCCACATACACACACAGATACACACACATGTACATACCACATACACACACAGATACACACACACATGTACATACCGCATACACACACAGATACACACACACACATTCACACATGTACATACCACATACACACAGAGATACATACACACACACACACACACACACACACACACACACACACACACACACTAGGAAAGTTGCTAAATGAACAGGTTGAGAGCCAGATCTTTACCAATTAAACCAAAGGAATGGTTAGCATCTAAACTTCCTAAAAGACTTCTACAATATAAACAACATAGACATAGGAAATGTGAGTCCCATATATAGACCTTAGAAAGACACGGAGGAAGAAAACTAAAAATGAATAAAAATTGCCAGTGATAGGCCTCAGGTTCAGCACCAGGAGGAACCAGGCTTAATGCAGTAAAGCCTAGTATTATGTCAAATTCCTCTTAACAGAGAATAACAAAGTTACAAAAATTCCACAGTGCATACAAAATCAGACTGTAAAATTTAAAAATACAAAGCCCGAGTTGAAAATTGAAATTATCACGTGGCTAAATGCTACACTTTAGCTGGCAGAAAATAAAATTGGCAAACTGAAAGACTGTTGGATAAAGATTGCATAATCTGAAAAGTAAAGAGAAAAAAGAACAAAGAAAAATGAAGAGAGCAAGACACTTCATTAAACATGCCAGCTATGTATAAGAAGAGTACCAAAAGAGAACAGATAGAGCAAGTTGTAAAGATTTGAAATTGAGACAGGAATTTGGGTACCTGCTTTTCATCCAAGCACAGGAAAGCAGAGAGAAATAGTGAGACTAGAATAAAAACAAATATTAAATACCAACTATAAATAACTGAAGTAGTAATGAACAATGTAAAACTTTACTAATAACAAGGAGCTATCTACATACCAAGATGTTATTAGAGAAAGAAGGAAGCCAAAAAGAAAGTGAGAACTTATTGAATAGGAAATTGATTCAAATGATGAACTTTAAGAAATCTACATACAGGGGCATCGTAGTAAAAGGCTGAAGGGGAAAGACAGCAAAAAAATTAAATCTGAAAAGGGAAATGAATATATTAAAGGAAGTCTGATTTATATTAATAGAGAAGTCTTCTAGGACAATTAAGACCATATCCAGTGAGAGGACACATTCAAGTGCTGAAAGAGAAAAATGGCTGACCAAATAGGCTACGTATGAGTTTTACATTGGAAGACGAGCAAGGATATGGAAATCTTTGACAGGAAAGCTGACTTCCAACAAAACAAAGTGGACAAACAAACAAGCAAAAAAAGGTACTTCTTTGGGCTGAAGGCAACTAAATGTCAGTAGAAATGGAAATTTAAATGAAAATAGTAGAATTAAAGCAGAGCTATTAGGCAATGTTAAGAGGTCATTTACATTTCTGATTGCTTTTCTTAATAGTTTTTTTAAAAGGATTTGTATAAAACAACACATATGTAATTATATTGTTGAGCTTTAACATGGAAATATAAAATATGATTGATGTTAATTGCAGGAAAGTGGTGGGAACAAAGCTTTACTGAAGTAACAAAATGAAATCAATAACTTGACATGCCAAATGCTGAAATCAATATTACTACTCAGTTATGTAACCAAATCCAAAATTGATTTCTTTCTCAGCATCTGTGAGATGTAAGATCATATTTGTTATACTTACAAAGGTATACTATTTCTGTTGGGGAATATATAGATGTTCTCTATATAATAATAGAGACAATAGGAAAGAAGTATGAGTTATGTGGAGGTAACTGTCAATTTCTTTTACATAGAATCACATTCTCTTGAGTTATGCTGTGCCTAACGTAGGCTATCAATAGGAGATCTGCTGTACTCTCAGAGAGGGAAATAAACTGAAAGGAAAAAATGGAGAAAATCATGCAAATAGCGACAGTAACAATCATGGAGTGGTACAATATTAACCAAGATAGTTTGTAAAGTAATTCCCACATATTGTCAGATAAATAAGGGAGGCAATTTATAAAAAAAAAATTGTCCAGTCAATTGAGATGATTCAACACACAACCCTTTACCTGTAGCTGCTCGCAGGGCTCCAGATCACGTGAAGAAAGGTGACTCAAGGACAGGAAGAAAGAGCATGCTGGTTAATTTTTGTCAACGTGAAACCAACTAGACTTAGCTGACAGGAGACTCTCAACTTAGGAATTGCCTCCTCAGATTGGTCTGCTGACATGTCTGTGGTGTATATTCTTAAGAGTTGGTTTGTGTAGGAGAGCCTAGGCCATTGTAGACAGTACCATTCCTGGGAAGGCAGGTCAGCACTCTATGGGAAAGGTGACTAAGCAACCCAGTGAGCAAAATTTCTGTCTGCTTTAACCACCTACTTCAAGTCCATGCCTTGGCTGTCCTAGATGATAAAGTGACCTGTAAGCTAAATCCCTCTCCTCCCCCCTCCCACCCACAAACACACACACAAGCCATTGTCCTCACTGTCTCCATCACAGTAAGAGAACACCCATGTGGACAGAAAGCGTTCAACAATAATAATTGGACATTGTGACAGTGCAATGACAACTGTGGTGAGAATAATCCACTTTGATATGATAAAGATAACAGGATAGTAGTTTGCCAGCGTGAGCCAACTAGATTTAGTAAACATCTACAGAACATTCTTCAAAGCACATATGAATCTTTCTGCAAGAGGTGATACATAAACTATAACATATCTTGACATATTTAGAATAATTCATTTGATGTTCTGTCATAAGGAAGTGAAATCGGAACCATAAATACATTTGGGAAATTCACACCAGACAACGTATAGTAACACAAGGAAAAGCAAAATATAAAAATCAACAAAGAAAGATAGAGAAATTCATTATGAATTAAAATGAACAGGTAACATATTAAAACTCACAGAAGTCAGAGATACTAGTGCTTAGAAAAAGCTAAAGGGATTAATATCAACTATATTTTCAAAAAGAAATTTATTCAGGCATAATACTACAATCTTCCTAATGAAAGTAGAAAAAGATGATATAATAAATATAAAACAAGAAGACAGAAACAATAATAAAAAAACAGAATGGAAAATAGAATACTAAAGTATAGAAAAACAAGGGGGAGGTGACCAAGAACAGGAAAGAGTTTGGGGAGCAAAAACAATATCAGAAAAAATAATTATTTGGTTAAAATGTTTTGAAGTATGTGTCTGGCTACATGAGTTGAAATTTCAAATAAAAAGTAACAGCAAAAAAAGACAATATTAACAAATTCCAATTTTTTCGAAGAGATAAGGAAAGTTGAGTAACTTTATGCCGAACAAAAAGAAAGGGGGTTATTTAAATTAACAAAAACGGGAGTAAAGAAAGGGCTGTCCTTTATGTACTTCCAGAAAAAAAGGAACAGAAAAGAATGGTTCTAAACCAATAAATTAGATATCTTAGAAAAAATGATGATTTTTCCAGTAAGACAAATAGTACTGAAATGGAACCACCACCCTAGAAACAGAAAAATCTGAATTTAAAAGAGATTCATGCTAACAGTTGAAAACAGAGAGTCAGGACACCAGATGGCTTTGCTGAATTCTATCAAATATTTAAATAGAGGTTGTTAACAATATTCATTAACTGTTCAAGAATAGAAGTTATGTTCCCACGTTTATTCTATAAGCTTAGTAATTATCTTTGCACGAAGAGGAGACAGACATCATAAGAAATAAAACAGACTAATATCTTAAGAGTATAGCCGTAAAATGCTTCAACAGACTACTCTCCAAATAATTATAACACCACCAAAACATAGTTACTCAACATGACCAAATGTGATTTAGTTCATGAAAGCAAAGATTGCCTACCTATGGAAACAATTAGTGTAAAATTATGCCAGTGGAGTAAATGACCAAAGTCCCCCACATGATTAATTATGATACATGCAAAAAAACAACATAATTAATTTCTTAATAATGTCATATAAAAATAGAAAAATACTCAACCCGATTTAGAAATACATTAAAGATCTTCTCAGCTAAGATTATACTTAAAGGTGAAAGGCTGAAGTTTCACTCTAAGCAATGTCTACTTGCATAATGACATCACTTGACACTGTCACTTCTAACCTGGGCAAACAGGCCGTGAAAATGTACAGAGCAGCATACACTTCGGAATTAATTTGGAATTAAAACTATCTATGCTTACAAATGATTTTGTGTTGAAACTAGAAAGTAATCATTGAGGATTTTAGTATTAATGCACGAGTTTTACAAGATCGCAGTATACAAGATTCTTATATACATATTTATTATATTTCCGTATTACTCACTATAAATATTTACCAATCCAAATGTGAATTCAATACAATCTATGTTAAAGCAGCCTCAAAACGCATGGAAGGATTGAGTAAATTTAATAAACTATTGACAAAATACAAAAGAAGTCAAGTCCCACACTGCACGTAGGTGCACATAATTTAACATGACAAATACTACTCGCTATAAGTTAGAGGTTATTCCTATCCCACAGAAACAGTGAGAAACTGCAATACCTTACTCTCACTAATAGATACATCATCCAAAAGATAATCCCAAAAACATTTAAGCTAAATGGCATTTCAGGTCAATCTTCCTAACAGACATTTGCAACATAGTCAAATCAACACTGCAGAAGGCACATTCTTTTTGATATTCCACAGAATATTCTTATGCTTTGAACATATACCAGGGCATGAGACAGTTTTTACTGCACAAAGAAAAATTAAATGAGTTCTTCTTCTCAGTCTGACCAAAAAGGAATATGATAAGAAATCGACATGAAGGAAAAACAACAGAAACTTCATAAACTCATGGATATTAAAAGAAGATAATTCAACAATGAATGGGCCACTGAATAAATCAAGAAGGTAATTTAGAAAACAAACATAGTAAAAATACTGAAGACACAACAATAAAAGCAGTCATAAAAAAAGATCATGGCTATAAAGTGCCTGCATTAAAAATCAGGGATAGCTCAAAGAAATAATGTAGTGTATACCTGAGAACTTTTTTTAAGTAACAAAACAAACAAACAAAAAATAATAGACATAAAGAAGTAACTAAAAGCCAGGATATAAGTTAATGCAAGAAAATAAAATAATACAAAGAATCAGTACTAAGCAACACTCTAAAGCAAAGAGCATTTAAATACTATTATTAATACTATTGTGTTATAGATGGAGATCTTATAGGAGGTACTAATGAAATTGAGAAAGCCATGACACGCCTTATATCATAACCCACTATATTAGAAAATATAAAAGAAACATATGAAGTTCTAGGTTCATATACCCTAACAAAGTTAGACCAAACTGACATAGATACTTTTACAAGATCTATCACAAGCATTGACATTGCAGAAGTAATTAACTCTTTCCACATCAACCATAAAATAAAATAAAACAAGTAACAAAACAATCAAGGCCTAGACAACAGTCTCTCTCCCTCTCCCTCCTCTTCTCCCTCACCCTCTCCCTCTCCCTCTCTCTTTCCCTCCTCTCTCCCTCTACTTCCCTCTCCCTTCCTCTCCCTCTCCCTCCCCCTCTCCCTCTTCTCCCTCACCGTCTCCCTCTCTCTATCCCTCTTCCTCTCTTTCTCCCCTCTCTCCCTCTCCCTTCCTCTCCCTCCCTCTCCCTTCCTCTCCTTCCATCTCCCTGTTTCCCTCGCTCTCCCCCTCCCCCTCTGTGTGTGTGTAATAAAAGTCATATATATAATATATATAACATATATATATATAAAGTCATATATATATAAGACTTTTAATTTGATTTTTAATTTGGTTTAGTTTTGTTTCTTTTAATTGCATCTTATTGTCTGGTTGCTCGTTTAGTTGCCTGGTTTAGATTTTGTTTTAGAAAGAGTGAAAAAAACAAAGTTGGTTGTTTAGGGAGGTGAGGAAGATCTGGAAAGGGTTGGGGGAAAGAATGAGATCAAAATGTATGTTGATTTTTTAAAAATATTTGTAAATTGGCCAATGATCTGAGCAGACATTTATCCAAAAGAACATTAACATGCCACGAATACCCTCATAAGAAAATGCTCAATGTCACTACTTATTAGGAAATCTAAGCTGAAATGGCAGAGAGGTAAAACTTCACAAGTACTAGAACAGACATCATACAGAAAGGTCTAAGAGTAACGATGCAGAGTAACTGACATCTCCACACTTGGCTGGCGATCTAATGTATTCTCTTGAAAACAGTCTATATGATCTCTCTAGGATAAACACAGACCAACAATATGACTTAGTCATCCCATTCCTCAGTAGAAATATTCAAAAATCACATGAAATATACCATCACACTAAAACGTTACATGGATGCCCACAGTGTACAAGAATCTGATCTCAGTCATGAACCTACAACAGCCCAAATGCCTGGCAGCTGATACAGTGGATGAATGGACAAGAAAGTGTGATCTATTCGTAAAATGGACCGTTAGTTATTAATACAAAGCAATCTCGGGCCCAGGAGATGGCTCAGCTGGTAAAGTCCTTCCGAGTAAGTATGAAGACCTGAGTTTAATTCCAAGAATACAGAGGAAAAAGTGGTATGTGGAGCTGGAGAGGTGGCTCAGCTGTTAAAAGCTTGCAGTACTTTTGCAGAAGACTTGAGCAGGGTTCCCAGCAACCAAGCTTCGTAGCTAAGAACTTGTAACTCTAGCTGCATGGGTTCTTATGCAATCTTTTGCATGCTACAACTGCTCCACTCATGTACACAGAGCAGGTGGGGGAGGGATTGAAGGAGAAGAGGAAGGACAGGCAGACAGAAAGACAGACATTGAGAAAGAAAAATCTTTTTAAGGAAGTAAGCATGTGTGGTGGTCCACGTTCGTAGTTTGTAATTTGTATTCCATTACCAGCCATGCAGAAACTAGCAGATACCTGGAGCTTGGCGGCCAGCTGGTCTAATCCCCTCTGTGAGTTTCAGGCCAATGATAGACTCTCTCATCTATCAAAAAGGTGATGGCATCCGAGGAGGAAAGATGCTGGATGTTGATCTCTGATCTCTGCATGCTTGTGCATTTACCACTCACATATACACAAAAGATCAGTCTTACACTGATGTTATCTCTATGAATCATAAAAATACTAATGAAGTATAAAAAGCATTGTCCCAAAAAGTGTCATAGAACACGATTGCTTCCACTCATAGTAACCCTAAAAAGACAACTCTCTTGCCAAATCTCTACTTGGGGATCCTAGAAGTGGGTAGAAGTGGATAATAGAGGTGGGTAGGGGTGGGTTTGAGAAAATTCAAAGTAACCAACAACACACACCAGGATTTCTTCTGGAGATGTTAAAATGCCTTAAGGTTGACTGTGGTATGGATATACAAATCGAAAGAGGCACTAAACAGCATTGAACTCTTTCCATAATATTTCATATTAAAATGTATAATAATAGGAAAATGTATGGTTTATGACATACACTTCAATGAGATTGATGTAATGGTGCCAAACAGTGGAAATATTTAAGGCTTTCTCATATACATAAAATTATATATATATATATATAATTTATAATTTAAAAAAATATATATATATGAAATTTAGGAATAGAAATTCACATGTCACCAAGGCCTATGAATGGTAAAATGTTTTACTTAAACCTGAGTTTTAAAATAGAGAGAAATAGAGATTGTTAAAAAAAAATATTATATATAAAAGCTTTACATATGTTATATAAATAACCACTATCATAGTATAAGCTATAGTAAGTTATATAAATAACTACTATGATTAATTGCAGTATACACAAAATTCACTACCAATATTACCACAATTATGACAGTTGAGTTACCTCTGAAGCCTAGGCTGGTTCTGTTGTAAAACCTATCTTTGTAAAAAACAAACAAACAAACAAACAAACAAAAAAACTTGTAGCAGCACTTTTAGTTTAAAAAATATCATCATGGAAGTTTTCAATGTAAGGAAAAAAACCATTAAGGGAAATGGAATTTAATTCACTTCCCCCAAGGCAGGAATAGTGACATCCAGCTGTTACAGCTGGAATCCTTGCACTGAGGAGGCAGGGCAAGGGGACCAGGAATCCTTGACCAGCCTCAGCTACTGCCTGTGACGGTTTTTCAAAGAAAAAAGACAAATAAATAAACTAACAAAGCTAGTTCTTCTATTTTGCAGACAACAGCCTCTGAATATAGTTTTATCATTAGTTATCACCCAGGGACTTGACCTTAGTATCTCTAGGGTTGAAGAAACTCTTCCAATGTGTTCTCTGCATATCAGTCTTCCTCTTGGATGCTTTACTTAACTAATTGAATTCTAAGACAGGACCATTGTGCTTTCTCCTGTTTGTGTCTCTAGGCTGTGAGTTCCTGGAAAGCAGGTAGAGCCTTCTGACTGCACTCTTTTTCCAATTCCAAAACCCTGCCATTGGACAGAGAATGGAAGGTCCCATGATGGTTATCTTACAGTTGTTGATGTTTGTTTGTTTAACAATCTCTACTTTTCAGTGTTTTAGAACTCAGGTTTAAGTAGAACATTTTGCCATTCATAGGTCTTGGGGACATGCGAATGTCTATTTCTGAATCATCTTCACGAGTAAAAATATCTCTGCGCTGACATTAGTTCAATTCTTCAATAGCTAGGGAGTTAAACCATGGTAATGAATTTGCTAGCCTTTTAGACATGACAATGGTGACAGAAGAACTGCAGTCACCTTTTCTGCAGTCTTAGCCTCTTTTTCTAAAAGAAGAATTTTTTGGAGCGCCTGAATCGAGAAATGTAAGGTGGGTCACATTGTTATGGAATTAAGATAAACTTTGAGATCCCTTGCAGTTCTTCTATTTTCTTTTAAGGTTTTATTTTAATGCTTAATGATATTCATAATTACGTGTGAGGACATTCCCATGTAATTGCAGCTCCCATGGAGTCCAGAAGAAAGCACTGTGTCTCCCAGAGCTTGAATTATAGATGCTTGGAAACTGCCTGATGTGGGGCTGAGACTAGAACTCAGGTCCTCTGAAAGATCAGTACACGCTCTTAACCGTTGGACCATCTCTAGCCACAACACTGAATTCTAAATATAGAATCACACCATGTGAACAGTTTACCTAGCACACAGAGTTGATTTTTAAAATGACATTCTCAATGATCATGCTTAACTTTTGTGATATTCATGATACTTAAAATTAAATGCATGTCGTGATCATGGGCATTTTTAAAAAACTATCCCATTCCTTAATCATGGTGCTGTCCTATATTTCTTTAAAACAAGTTATTTCAGAATGTAGAAAATGCAATTTAAATATGCATTCTGATTTTATTGGGGAAAAAAAGCACACAGAAAAACCCAAGTACAATATCATCAGTATAAATTCTGGAGCAATCAGGTTTTTTTTTTTAAATTTATTTGTCAAGTTGTTTGGAAACCCTATTCTTGTGAAATCAAAACCTTTTTGTTGGCTTCCAATCAAGAACAGCCTAATTTTGTCATTAACTGAAGACCTATTCCAGTAAACATTGCCGTCTTAATAAAAACCTTGACCATGCCTGGGTGATATCGGGCACTTTTTAATAAGCAAATTGGTTTGTGTTACAGTCCTGCATAGTTACATATTTTCCATTTTGTTCATAATTCTAGTGTAGGTGGAATAATGTAAGAAAGCAAGGACAATTCCTCCTTGTATTCTGTGCAACTAGCAGAGAATGTCCACTATAATAAATGATAATTGAATAAATGAACTTTGCATGTTAAAAATGCCGACTGCTGCCACGTAATGCTATTCACCTACCAAAAAAAAAAATGGCTTGGTTTTCACATTCAGATGGTGAGTCCACCTGATATCACTGGAGTAATTAGCAGTGAAAACGCTGTTTGAGAAAATGTACATGGGGAAAGTCTGGCCAATTCTGTTCAAGGTCACCTAGCTAATTTGAAACAGTGATTCAAGTCAAGTTTATCATACATAATTCCTCAAGGTACCCTGCACTATCTAATAAAATTTACTCCGCACAAGTCCATGTTTATAAAATACCCGGTGTGCATTAGGTTATACTTCCCCAAGAACCGGGGACAAGACCCTGCCTAAAAGGACTCAAGAGCTGCAATTGACAGAAAGGCAAGCAGGAAACATAAACAAGTGAATTGCAACAGCAAATGATTCCCACCATCTGCTTAGCTTGTATCTGCTCTCCCTTTGCCAGCAGCCTTTTGAGAAGACACGGAGCCATGCTGGTGGCCTCTGTCATATGCTCTCTCTCCTTTCCATCTGCGATGTCCTCTGTGAAGTCAATGATATGGCTTTGACTTTGCCCTTTGTTATGGAAATGCTCACAGTAATGCGAGAGCATCAAAGAGATTTCATGAGCTCATACCAAAAACCAAAGTGTTAGCGATGATGTTAGAACATGATGCTGACCCAGGCCCATACTTTACCTGACCCAGTGAAGGCAAATAAGAAACAAGGTTTAAAATGTTACAGGCCATGTAGAAAGTGTTTCCTGTTCAATAAATCTGTTCTAACCACTTGGGGGGTCAAGTTTTCTGCTGAGCTCTGTAGATAAGGGGGGCAATGGAAGTGAAGGAAAAATAACCATCCCTGATGTTAAGAAAAGATGAAGAAAAAGATAAATGATCCATGAAACAATTATGAGTGATAAGTTTGTCATATAATAAACAACTTGGAAGCTTGGAAATAGTGATGGGCATTTATGATCAGAACAGTAGACTAAAAATAAAAGTTGAGTGGTGACTATGATCCTTTGCCCTGTATGGTATGGAGAAAAAGAAGAAAGCTGATTTGTGTTCCTTGAGCAGAGGGAGCAAGAGAGGATGGGAGAGGGGTGCCCCATCGGTCACACACAGAGGTCATGAACACCGTGCCTAGACTGTGCTAAGGTGAAGAACTATGCTTATTATCTATGTACTTAGGGAAGCCTTTGGAGAACCGTAGCGAGGATAATAGGATGGATCAAGAACTCTGGCTGCTATACACAGAGCAGGTTGGAGAAGGAGGTACATTATAAAGAAAATGGCATGCAATGGGACTGGACCTCTAAGGCACAGTTGAGTGGTTGTTATCAGCACAAACAAGGCAGTCAAAACAGAAGACACACATTAGCAAGCAGCCTGGGGCATCATCACTGCCAATGGTGTGACCAGTTGACCGAGTCTGAATGGCAAGGATTTCTGGGAGTTGGTATTCTTCTGAATCTCATAGGCAATACTGTGCTCTTGTTCTGCCTCTAGGCACAGCATTTATGCACCCTTCAGATCTCCCTTATTTATATTTCCTAGCAAATATTTGCCCATTTCTAAACCAAAAGCTTTATACCCAGAAGATCACAGTATTGGCAAAGGCGGCGGCCAAAAGATCCCGATTTTTCCTTGTCACTGTTTCTGATGCTATCATATCCAGGTTGAATATGAGGGAAGGATATTGCAGGTCTCACACAGACTGGGAAGACAGAGCAGGGATTTGCTTTAGTTAAGATAACAAGCACAGCCTCTCCTCCTTCAGTGAGACCAACCATAGCATTACAAATGGCACCAGTTTAAGTGGCTCATATGACATTGCAGGGGGGGAAAAAAAACCCACAGATTTTTCAGAGCCTAGAAGAAGCACTGTGTATCAGCTCATTATTAAAAAGGAAGGGAATGTTTCACAAAATGCGGCCTTGTGGGTGAAAGCTGTCTTTCTTTGTTCCTTGGAATGGCAAAGTGTGGCTTTACATCTCAGGCCAATTATCCTCCAAACCAGTTGCAGAAACTGACAAGACCTATAAAACAGGAGATGAAATGATGACAGCACCGTACTCTAGTTTACTCTGTAGCCAGCATTTGCATCTGATTTGGTGCTTCTCTAGTGAAGGTGGAAAATCTACCTACGTGGACAAGATTTTCCAATCCAGGAGCAACATATTCAGTCATAAACTCCGACCGTCTCATCCCTTTGCTGGACAGTTTTCCTTTAGACCGGGACCTCTTTCATCAAAACCTGACATTTATTTTTCCACCTAAAATCTTAGAATCGTTTAGAAGCAAATGAGAATACCCTGCTACACTTAGTATGCCTTCATTCCGGGCTGAATATAAAGAAGAAAACTTGAGCTTTTCACCGAGGATGGCTGGCTGGAGCTTGACATGCAAAGCAAACCATGGGGATTGATTTCATACAGGCTTGTGCTCACCAGAGAGGAGCTAGAATTGGAGCTAGAAATTAATCTGGCCTTTCCATCAACTAGGCACTGTGTTCCTATTGGGTTAATGCTTGTTCTGGCCCCACAAGCCCCAGGAAACCCTGAGACACTCTCCTGCAGGGTCCTGTTGGCATCACTCCCCACAGGGAAGACAATATAGGAAGTTCTGTTGAAAAATCAAAAATGAGACTGAATAAAGGATAAAGGATATGAACATTTCTTCTTTTTTTTTCATTTTCCCCAACACACAGAGAATTCACTTAGAATATCCCCATCATGCAACGGGAAATGATCAGAAGGATGCAGAGTAGAGACTGCCGAAAACTGATTTTCAGAAAACATTGTGTCAAATGTGAATTAAATCTGAACAACAGCCTTTCAAATGCAAATACTTCTGAAGAGATGTCATTGATATGCAACCTCGGAAAACCTTTCAAGAGAAATAAAATGGATAAATGTGATAATTAAGATCTCTATTTATAGGAAAATGATCAGATTACGTTTGTTCGGAAATGTTTTTGTACCTGCAACACAGAGGGCAGACATAGGGAGTAAGGATCGATTTTGAAATTTGCAGGTTGGAGGTGAAAATGGAATGATAGCTTGTCTGACAGAGGTGGGGATTTTCCTCTGCTATGCTAAGGCCTATTATTATGCACCTATAATTGCCAAGGCTCCTCCTGACCTCTATTCACTCTTCCCCATGAAGTCTGATTCTAACCATCCTGGCAACATCATCATTTTTTTTTTCTTCATGCTGGATGAGAGTGGCTCGGCAGTCTGCAGCACCGTGCCAGTCAAGAGTAGTGTTTAGGAGAAGCTGACCCGGATGCAAGAAGCCATGCGGTTTCATATGTAATGGTTTCCGTGGACATAGCTTGATGCAGAAGAATTGGTGGAAGATGATCTCAGGAGACAGAGAGGAAAGCAGGATGGGACTGAGACAGTGTGGTTGTGTCTGAATCTTCAGGTGGATTCTGTAAAAAAGGCGGGGGGTTACTCTATTGTTGGGGCTCCTTTTTAGAGTTGCCATGGTTTCATAGGAGAGACACTGGTAGTAGTAGACATGTAGTACAGTTGTGATTATGGCAGAGTTTAATGGTACCTCATTCCTCAGTCCCTCACCAAGCATGCACACCACTAAGAAGTTACTCTCACGAAAAGACATTTACTGGAGAAGAGAAAATGAATCAGGGTGTTTGTTCTCTCAAATTAATGTCAGTTGTATCTCTGTATCATATTCATTTAGACTATAATGCTAAATTCAACTCGAAAGACAAATAAACCATGAGTAAATATAAAAGTAGGACGGAGGACTAGAGAAACCATTGGCTGTCTGTGTATTCCAGGAGAAAGGCACCAGATATCTGAAATGACATCCTGTCATTGTGTCACAGAGAAAACACTGAGGACAGATAAACTCTAGCACATAGCTGTGCTCAGGGTGAGCTCTGTACTCACCCAGATGCTTTGGGAATAGGAATCATGCACATTTTACCCTTCATAGCAGGCGACTTACTTAGCTACTTCCTTTCTGGTGAAAGACGTTTGGGCATTATGTGTTCCAAACGTCTACTATAGCGACAACAAAGGCTGACAATTTACGGTAAGGTGTACTGTGGAAGACCATGTAAGCACATGGAATTCTGGGATTCCTGAGTTGACTTCTAATCTCTATCAGTCTCTATGAGATATCAGATACTGTAAAATTTCATGGTTTTCATTTTCTCACTAGACTTAGTTCCAACCCTATACATAGCGCATATATATATATATCTCCCATTTATATTTCTGTTTGTTCTCTTGCTTTCTTTGGGCAAACAGTATGCTAAAATTTGGGCAAACAATCATGCATGACATCCAAGGTATTTCCTTTGTCACCTGATGGGACCTGTCAGTGTGGCTAATAGTTATTTCTCTGTCTGGATTTGTTAGTGCAGTGGCCAAACATTGAGAGGAGCAGGACCGTCGTGCTCTTGTGAGACTGCTTTCAGCTGCTGCTTTACACTCAAGAGCTTCAGAGCATTTACAAAACCATCTGAACTCTTAGGATTCCATTTGAACCAAAATCCAAACTTTGAACCTTTTATGGTTTTACACATCACAAGTGTATGTGTCTCCTGCCTTGATATTATTCCCTCTGGTCCCCTCCTGACTCTTTGTCCCTTGAATAAAACTGAACAGTTAGTTGGAGATCAAAACCCGATCCAAGGGTCACCTTAGATTGACGACCTTCTCTCTACCACAACCACTTTAATTAAAGAGCGTGTCCATGAGCAACCCACCTTTCTGTGGGGCCTTGGATGTATTCTCAAGACAGATTTGGCTGTCACACAGCTGTGGTAGCCCCTTTCTCTGAAGAGTAGCAAGTCCCAGTAGATCATAGATCTTAACCCCATGACAGGCCAACCTATTTATGCTGGCTCCTAATAATGACTTATGTTTATAATGGCGCTATTCAGCCTGGAAGCCAGCTCACAGCACTCTGCTGACCACATGTGCTCTTTTTATTCAGACATGTGTCTATGTACATCCACATATCACAACTGCACAAAGGTCCTGACTGCTGGGACTTTAATCAGGCCTTTCTTCCTTTTGCTTAGCTTTGGGGCCTGATCCTGGGGATTAGGGAAGCCAGGACACCCTTCTCTTTATCACTGGAGAAAAAAAAGGAAGAAAAGAAAGAAAGAAAACCAGGATTGAACAATTGGGAGTCCAGCTCCCTATTCACTTTGTTGCTTATTAGGGTCTGTATGCATCAGCCATGATGCCGCAAAGCAAGTTGAGAACTTGTGCAGTACATATTTAATCTTGGGGATTCTCCTCTTGTTTTATCTCGTCTTCTTCTCAACTTCCATTTAATGAACCAATTATGCTGACAGGGAGGAGAATGCTTCCTTCCTGGCTCGCTCTCACTTGGAGCCTTTATTCTCTGACTCTATAAAATGCTGCCTAATTTGGCATAAGACCCTATTGTGGGTTATTTTTACATTCACCATGAATCGTGTAAAAATTGTTTTAGCACTTTGGAGATTTTTTTTCTTTTCGAGCATGAGGCATTATTGTATCCACTGAATGAATGACAGGTACGATGGTAAGAAAATGTCCAAATGTGTGTATACCCAGTTGCCCTCATTTTACTTAACAACATTTTTGATTGTTTTCTAGATCAGATCAAACACAGGGGAAAATACATAAACTATGTATGAATGGGTTTCTCCTTCCACAGTGATGCTTAAAATGCAGTAAGTCTCATTGAAGACTTCTTAGCTATTCAATGTTGATAATGAAGCACAATGGTGTCTTATTAATTCATGCACTAACTTTATTTATATAACAAGAACTGGGGCAGAATAGCTAGATAACTAAGTATTTTGAGAGTAAAATGTAAGCAGCTTTCTGAAGTATTGATTCTATTTATTTTAAGACTTCTCCCCCCCCTCTTGATTGGGCAAATATCTTTATTATCGATCTATCTTGCATAATGTAATCTGGATTTAGCTTCTTATACGGATTTTAAATGCTTGGCTTCCCTTATAAGTAAACTGAACTTAGTAGTAGTGATGTAATATTTTCAAGTAGTAGATTAGTTCAGTATTTTTTTAAATCAGGAATGAATGTCTGGCATTGTGAAAGATAAGCTACAAAGTCATAAACAAGAAACTATTGCTATCTTCTAGAAGCTTCAGAACCAGAGAACGGACTTTTTGAACACACTAATGTGTGTTTTAATTCTGGAGGTCTCAACATCCCTTGTTTTGGGTTAGTTGTAAAGAATATTAGTTTTTCCCATGCCAGTCTATATATACATAGAAAGAAGTTTACTCTTTTTACAGAAAAAGTCCTGGCCCATTGAGTAAAATGATCAGATGCCTTCAAATAAGCAAAGAGTCAATCAGAGTATTCCTGTGCCCCCACCCAAATAGAGGCAGGATGTTCTTAAGACTTATAGAACATAAATATGAAATTCTTGTTATTAAAAGTCTATGGAGAAAGAGAGTTGGAATGAGTTCTAAGGTCATTGCTTCAACATTCTGTTCCAATCGTAGCTAGATTCTATAAACTCTTCGGTTAAGTGAGATAGCATATTGGGTTATACATGCCTCTACGTGTTTAAACCATATTGATCATGGAAACATACACATGCTTTGCTAGATAGAGCATCATTTGGTATCTATGGAAAGCAAACAAAGCTTTAAAAGGCATGAGCCCAAAGAAAAGCTCATAAAATGTTTCTAGAGGAGATCTTTGGTGAAACATCCCTAAACTCCTCATCAAGATACAAGTAAAGATGTGTGTTATATATTTGTATGGAGGTTAGAGCTTTAAAAAAAAATCAAAGAGCCAAGTTTACCTTGAGTTCCTATTCATAACGAGGATCACAGAAGCATTTAGCTGGACAAAGTACATGCAATGATCTGTTCTCCTGCTTGCAGCTTGTTGGGCGAGTTCTTGGTCAGAGAATAAATGCATCTATAAGTAAGAGTTTGAGAGGCACCGCCTTCCTGAATAATCCTGTGGTTCCAACAGCCAGAACAGAGAGCCAACCCAAGAAGGTAAAACTTTGTTCTGGAAAATAGTAGTGCCAGTCAACTATATTTAAATGTCAAGGTAATAAAATATGTTGTAAATTAACGCTTGGAGCAGCAAATAGACTGAATGGCATTTTAGGATCCCTTATATTCTATGATCCTATGAGTCCATAAGGTTATCTTCCTTCCCTCATGATATTGCTGTCTAATTTTACTGCACAAGCACTTAGTTTTGAACTGATGTGAGCAATTTATGCTCCAAATTGAAATTACCTGCTATTTTAACATTGCAAAATCATGTCCTCGCTGTTATATGTGTGCCTTTCTCTCCTTTGAAATATGGGGTGAGGTGTAAAATTGTCTGGTCCGAGCTGCCCTTCAAATGGAGCTCTCCTGTATTCGCTGCAAAAATTCACGACCTCACCTTGCTCCTGGGTAACCAGTTCTGAGCTTGCTTTGACCAGCTTTCTACAGATGCAACGTAAAAGGACTTTATCTAAACTCACATTGGTATTCTTTCTGCTGGCCTTCTGAAGGCCACTCTGAATGCAAAGGATAGAGCTTGTGAAAATTGCCTGTGTTCATACAGACAGCATCAGGGATAGCATAAAAGACAAATGAAGGTGGGCCAGCATATCCCCTATCTCATCCCATGTAGATAATGATGCGAGGTATTTTATCTGACTGTTCCAAAGGACACGGGGTGGGTGGGTTGGGGGTGTTAAATTCTACCTCCATGGAGTTCTGTGACAAATTTGACTAATGTCCTAGTACCAGGATACTCTATTATTCTGAGTTCTATCAACCTGTGTTCACCTCTTCTGTTCTTCACAGAAATGTTCTTTTGATCTGTGTTGTGCTTTGAGAGGTAGGGGCAACATACATTAGTATCGGTATTAGTACTATTTAGATTTTCTTGGGGAGTATCTAGTTGTCTTGATAGGCTGATGTCTAACCACCAAATGGCAACATTGGTATAACTTCTCAAGCCCCACTGTGACAACAAGCTACAATTGGTCAAGAGTTGAGCATGTGGGGGAGGGGTATGTAATCCGGAGGCACTACTTGAACAGAAGGAGTTTTTAGAATTATTTTCAACGTTTTTTCTTTTCAGAAGTTGACTAGAAATCCAGAAAATCCTGGACTCTATATCCATACTATTTATCATTTTAAGGCCCTCATACATTCTATAAAAAAGCAAGGAAACAAACTTCGCTTACTAGATGCTGTGGAGCTTATAAATGATCTTATTTTAAACATTATCTCAATAGTCATACTTTCTTGGTTTGCAATTATGAGTTCATACATGCTAGCTTTGTAGCCCTCGACAAGGTGCTCAGTTGCCCTGAGGTTCCTTTCCTGGCAAATTTTTAGGGAAAAAAATCTCACTTTTCTGAGTCCTAGAGTATTAAAAAAAATTGTGGGGGGAGCGCTTAAGCTGTGCCGAATATTAAGCAAGTGTGAAATGAATGACGTATATTACTGAAGGCAGAGGAAGAGATTAAGCTTTGTCTAATGAAGAACAAACAACAGTATCTTTGCAATACAGAATAAAAAGTCTTAAGAAACCCAAATAGACTATGTATTAATGGGTTTCTCCTTCCACGGTGATGCTTAAAATACAAAAAGTCTCTTTGAAGACTCCTTAGCTATTCGATGTTGATAATGAAGCACAATGGAACCTTATTTATTCATGCACTAACTTTATTTATATAACAAGAATTGGGGCAGAATAGTTAGGATAACCAAGTGCTTTGAGAATAAAATGTTAAAAACAGGAAGGAAAGAGAAGAAACAAATGGAAAAAGATGATGCAACATCACCATGTCACTAAGTAAGGTGACGTTGCCTGGTCTAAATAGCTGGACATCTTTAACCCATCTTTTAAAATCATTTTACCGAATACAGGGTATTTTATCAAGAGGGATACACGTACGAGACAGCTGATGTTGATATCAATATTTAGCTAATAGAAATAGAACAAAAGCAAAGTTGTAACTAAAGGGATACAGCTTTAAATAAGTCAGTAGAACCCGGGACTGATAGTTATAGTCAAAGATTCAAAGGCTGCTCTAAAGTCTACATTTAATAACATGGGCTGCCTTCTGCAGGGCACTTAATTTCTCTAGGGTTCAATTTCCTACAGTTCAAATCTAGTTAAAACAAAAGGGATGGCCTTGCTAATCTCTAAGGATCTTTCCAATTGGAAAATGTCACTATTCTATAATTTTAAGAATCCTTCTCTCAAGCTAGACCAAGGCAAACATAAGATGGTAAACTTTTCTCCGTGCAAAAGTATGATTATACAGCAAAAATAATTTGTCCCTGACCTTGATCTTAACATAAATAAGAATCCTATCCCAGAAATCACAGAAAATCAGACAGAGTCCAATTCACTGTGATGCGTGCGGGTTTCTTTTGAAAAAGACACACGGCATAGGGTTTAGGTTTTCTGCAAACGTAATAACATCAGGATCTCTAGTAGAATTCCACTAATGAGGCTGCAGGGTTGAAAGGGGAGGAAAGGAAGTAGACAGGAGTGATTTGTAATTAGCACATCAGTTATTGGTATATAAGTATGTGCTCCTTAAATGCTTAAGGAGCTTAAAAATGAACATTCCCTCAATGCCTGATGCACTCTCTTGCTTTCTATTCTAAATTTTAACTTATGGTAACATTAGAGCACAAATATTGCTGTTTTTAGATAAGGTTTTTCTTCAAATCCCTTTCATTCTTTTTTTTTTTCTGGTTCTGTGAACATATAAATAAATGGTTTTGGGACAGTCTTAATATGTTCTGAGATACATATAAGAGAATAAAATCAAAGAAGGCTCGTGTACCTTGGAGAAATACCCAAAAAAGAGCCTATAGGTTCCCTCAAATTTTTTCTAGTAAATAAAAATACCTACATCCACAGAAGATTGGTTTTTTTGTACTCCAGAAAGAAGTTGCTTTTCTAAGTGTATGTTTTACTCAACAGATTCATGCAGCTTCCCATACATTTCTAATTACTGCCTATGACTCTATTTATGATCAGTTTTGAAAAGTTGATAAAGCATCTCATGAAATAACAGTGGTAAGTTACTGGGGCCATGGAGAACGCACACTGCCACCTGTTGTTTGACGAGACACATTAAATGAATGTAATGGTGGACAGAGTCCATCTCAAAGGCCAAGTCTCATCTCAGAATATTATGTCCATCACCAAAGTGGGGACAAGAATTAATTGGAAATTACCTAACAATGTTGATGATATGGGAGTCATATTTTTATAATATAAAAATAGTATTTTATGGAATAATGGAAAGTTGAAGATAACAGCAACAAAAATGTTAACAAAGTTTTGGTATCTGACATGGTTTATTTTTAAAAAATTTCTTCCTTTTACAGGAAAAAAATTCTCTGTATCTGTTTAACTCAAATAACTAATTCTTGCTTTGTTATGACTTTTATATATTTTAAAACAATTTTGTTTTTTTCAAAAATTGTAACATATTTACTCCCACCCCATTTTCTTCCCTTTCTACCACCTCTACTCTCCCATCCCTTCGCCGCCAGCATTGAGATGATGATGATGATGATGATGATGATGATGATGATGATGATGATGATGATGATGATGATTTTTGAATTCGTGAACCAAGTCTAGTTGTGAGAGATTCTTGGGAACGGACCTGCCTGATGTGTGGTCAACCTTCCGTTTCCTCTCACCAGTTAATTGTCTTTTACAGCCACCTTCCCACTTCTGTGCTGGAATTTTGTTGGCTGGGGCTTATATTCACTAAGCAGTGTAAATTCATCCATGCATCTTTCCTGATGCATCTGGAAAACACTGTTTCCTTGAGTTCATTGATCTTGTGCTCCTGCAAATCTTTCCACCCCCTGTTGCATGTGTTTTCCTGAACCTTGGTAGGAGGGGTTAATATGACAGTTCCATATTAGCAAGTTTTTTTTAAGTGTATAAAACGAGCGTTATTGATACCTTGAAAACAGTTGTCTCTTCTTGAAGTTTTTAATCTTGTTTTGAGAAGATTAAAAAATTTGAGAAAAATTTAAATGTAAGCTCAAGAAGAGTTTTATGAGTATTTAGAAGAAAACTGATGAAAATCTCAGCAGCTGCCTAAAGAATGGAGATACAGAAAAGAAAAATGTATGGCATTTGAATCAAGGGGCCATGACAGCCAGACAGTAGACAAATACATAGTATGAAGGGAACAACAGAGAAAGAGAAGGAGGAGCGGGAGGAGAAGGAGCAGGAGGAGAAGCAGGAGGAACAGGAGGAGGAAAGAAAGGAGGAGGAGGAGCAGGAGCAGGAGCAGGAAGAGGAAGGAAGGCAAGAGAAAGAGAAAGGAAAGCTAAGCCTTTTTGAGTCAAGAATTGCAAATTCAGGCTGGTACCACAGATATTCTTTTCCATTCCATAGCAACTACACAGAATATGGGATTCTGGGAAAAGAAGGTGTACTATGTCATTAAATGGATGGTTATTTCTCTTATCTCTTTAGTGGCTTAAAGTGAACCTACCTTTGATGTTGGGCATGTTATTCAGCAGCCGGCCTTGACTCTGAGAATGTCCTTGCTAGGCAGGAATGCCAGAAGAGATCTGGCTCCTGTTGTATTGCCTTCTTCTAAATGAACAGGCCTGCCTACAGGCTAAATGTGAGTATATGATTGAAACGAATAGGAGACCCCTGGATGCCTATGGGGCTGGGCCATTGGATAGCTCTACTCACCTTTCTCACCAGATCTTATCCTAGTTTCTTTCAAGTGCAATGTAACCAGCCTAACATTTTGATTGTTCCCCCATTTTGTGACCTCTCCTGCTATACCGAAGGATTTTTTACATTATTTTTTACCCTCTTAATCTTCCACTTATAACCTATAAAAATTCCTCTTAAAATTCATCCTCCATTGACTAGACATTTCCTTCTTTGAATTTATGAGATAAGTACCAGCTTTGGTGGTCATGGGAATTTCATGGCCCTAGTTCCAAAAAAAGACAAAGGCTCCATCTGTTATCTTCAAAGGAACTGTGTTATTCCCGTATTATTTCAAGGTAATATTTTAAAACATACAAGTAGCGTTAATTTCATAAGGAATATAACTATCTCATAGCATGGGTGCCTCAAGGGTAACAACAAATGTAATTACACACACACACACACACACACGATGTATATGATGTACAATATGTATTTGGTATTTGGCTTGATGCTTCATTTCTTGTGAAATAATTTATCACATTACTGACAAAAGGGCAAATAGGCCTCCATTCATGGTGGCCTCATGAAGCATTTTCTCAGACAGCTTATGGGTCAGTGCACCAATGGGCATACACTTGTGAGCTAAAGGAGAACAGATTGATTTCCTTCATGATGATGTAAAGCTGTGATACTTTGTGCAAATAATGGCATACATGTCTCCTTTACATTTTAATAAGGAAAATGGATATAAGAAGTTTGAGTGTGAAAATTGAAAAGGATATGGAATAGAAAAAAGAAAGAAGGAAAGAAAGAAAGAAAGGAAAGGAAAGGAAAAGAAAAGAATGGAGAGGATGGAAGAAAGAAAGAAAGAAAGAAAGAAAGAAAGAAAGAAAGAAAGAAAGGAAGGAAGGAGGGAGGGAGGGAAGAATGGAAGAAAGAAGGGAAGAAAGAAGGGAAGAAGGGAAGAAAGAAAGAAAGGTGGGTGGGTCGGTGGGTGGGTGTGTGGGGGACCACCCTCTCAGAGGCAAAGGGAAGGGGTGAAGATCTCTGGGAGGGGGTACTGGAAAGAGGGCAACATTTAAAATGTAAATAAATGGATATTTTGTTTAAATTACGGAGTGTTCCATGGCCTGGATACATTTGGTGCAAATGATGTAGTAGACTGTTGTAAATTTAACGTTATCTATCATTCATACTGTTTAAATCAGGAGCTGAACAATGCCTTCATTGCCTTCTTTGTCTTCTCTGTGGAAAAGGAAGACAAAAACATCATGTCCCCAAATATCTAATAAAATCTTAACATACCAGATCAGTTGATTTTTTTCTTTGCTACCTGGCAACACATGACTTTGACAGAAATTAACACTTTACAATCATAAAGAAAATCTAAAAAAAATGCAAGAGATTTAAAGACTAGTTTCCATCTCCATGAGTTCCTTGATGGGAAGCAGAAAAGCTACTTTGATTTGAGCATGACATAAATAATGCTTTCTATATGCATTAGATTTAGGTCGTCATTAAGAAGGTTAGATCATCAACAATTGGAAATAGAGCTTCCGATGTGGCAGAATCACCCAGTTCACTTTTCAAATTCAGTCTCCACCAACAACATTGCTTTAGAGTTCATCTTGACTATAGACACTAGTTAGTGACATAAATGTTGGAACCATGTGATAGCAGCCTAAGTGAACGCATTCCACTGAAAATAAACTAAACATCCAAAATCAAGTTCATGTGCTTTCTTTCAGCGTTACAAATTTCTACCTCTTGGTATGTCTCTTGGAAGGAATTCACAGTAAATTTGGGATGTGAACTAATATGTTTTGACTATGGACAAAATTCTATCATTTAAAATGTATTTGAGAAAAAGCAAGTGTCCAAGTATATTACCACATAATACTTCTGTGGCCATTCCTACTACAGAAAACTTGCCAGCACTTCCTCAAGACAGTGTCTGTAATCTCTTACTAGAATTATCAGTTGGAACAAATTTTCTTTTTTGTTTGTAGCTGATGTTTTTGACATGCTTGAGTCAGAAAGTGGCACTGTCAGAAGGTATAGGACTGTTGGAGTAGGTATGGTCTTGCTGGAGTAGGTGTGTCCCTATAGATATGGGCTTTAAGACCTTCTTCCTAGCTACCTGGAAGTCAGTATTCTGCTAGCAGCATTCAGATGAAGATATAGAACTTACATCTATGCTAGCCTAGATGTTGCCATGTTTCCGCCTTGATGAAAATGGACTAAACTTTTGAACCTGTAAGCCAGCCCCAACTAAATGTTGTCTTTATAAGAGTGGCCTTGGTCATGGTGTCTGTTCACAACAATAAAACCCTAATTAAGACAGTGACCTTATTTGTGCATCTGTATGATATATATGTACATATGTATGTTGATGCTATTTATTATGGATGTGTGCAAGCCAGTGTAGGCATGTATGAATCAGAGGACAACCTTGGGTGTTGGCCTTCTACTTCTGTCTTGCCTGAGATACCATCCCTTGTTTGCTCCTGCATACCTCACTAGTACCCTCAGAATCATCTGGGATTCTTATTCCATGAAAGGAACTCTGTGATTACAGGAAAGTGCTATTGCCTCTGGCTCTGTCATGGAGTCTGAGGATCCAAACTCTGACTTCCTGCTTTCATGGCAAGCATTTTACCCACTGAGCTACATTAACAGCCCGCAATATTGAGGTGCTATTTTGAGTGGTTCCTTAATTGGGATAATTTGACAAACAGCTAGTATGTGTTTAACTAGTTATAAGAGACTGTTTCTCATCGGATGATCTATTAGCTTCAGACATTGAGACTGGATTAGGAAATGCCAACAAATGAGTGATATTTATACTACCGTAGTTTCAACTGTAATTGGGTCCATATTTTAAGTAGGGCACAAGTAATAGCTCTTAAAAATCTCTGTATGTAGTGTCTTGTTTTGAAGCAGAGGAACCACATACTCGTCTACAGCGAACGCTTATTTCAAATGAAAAATTCTTCTAGTCAGTACCTTATACAGGTGTATTAGAGATCATTGGGACCTTACCTCTTACTAGGAATGTTCTTCTGGTAGCCACACCTTGCTACCTGTCTACAAGGTGACATGGATCCTGAAATAGGAATCTATTTAGCAATCTAATGGTCTCCAAATATTCAGTATTCAGTACTTCTGTTTCTCTGAGTCCTCTTGTCGATTTGACTGAAGCATCTTATGTGGAGCCAACCTTATTTATGTGAGGAGATCTGTGAAATCTTACTTGTATTTTATCTTCTAATTACGTTAGCACGAGCTAATGGCTATAGACAACAATTCAAGTGATTCAAAGGTCTAGATTTACATGCTGGTTCTGAAAAATATCTTCAAATGTAAGTTGCAGTTGTACTCTGTTCAAGAGTTCCTGAAAAGCATAAACCAAATGGGATATGTAAATATTTCTAGTAGTTTGACTAACTTGTGCTAATTTCCATAATTTTTCAATAAACTTGCAAATTCTAGTTGGGTGAAAACCTTCATAGTGGTCTACCTATAATAATACTTCACTGTGATCAGTAGCCAAGGCCTCATCTGCTATTATTCTAGGATAATGTGAATAAAATGGCTCAACGTCTTTTATATATTTGTGAGCCATTTTGTCCCATCCCCTTGCCCACCCTCCTTGTGCATCACAGCCAGTTCTTCCCTTTTTTTTTCACATTTTTGTTTATCTTGGTCTTACTCAATCATTATTTTTTTTCACATTAGATAACTTTTCTAGTTTCTAGAATTTTAACTTTCCCCTATAGAAGACTACATTATATAGGGAATCTTGTCATTATTTTGCTGTTTACAAAACAAGAGCTAATGGATTTATGAAATTTAAGACACTGCCTGGCATATAAAAAAACTAATGAATCTTCTTATTACAAAACATATTCTAGCCATGATTAATTCCAGCCTATGAGGCATGTTAACAAAGCAAGCAATTAGTAGAGTGAAGTCATATGAAAATTCTCACATCACAGTTTCATAGGATATCAAAATTTACAAGAAGAATATTCTCTTGCTCAAGAGTAACACACTAAAAAAAATCTACAAGATCACAGTCTGTTTAAGTCTATGATGGAGCAGAAAGCGTGATGAAACACATTTTTTTTAAAGAAACTTGTTCTTTCTAAGAGAAGCAATGATGATTTTTTTCCTTAACAGAGTACCAGAAAGAGATAGGGGTTTAAGAATAATGGACGAATACAGCTGAATTTATCAAAACCCGTAGGTATAAGTATGTATTAGTGTAAATTTACAATTTAAGTTACTGGAGGTGGGGTTAAATGTCTGTAATCCCAGCATTTTGATAAAAATTCAAAGTCTGGGCATATACCCAAATGGCGGTCCACCATCCCATAAGAACACTTGCTCAACTCTGTTCATATCAACTTCATTCGTAGCAGCCAGAAACTGGAAACAATCTAGATGCATCTCAGCTGAAGAATGGATAGAGAATGTGTGGTTCATCTACACGATGGGATGCTTCTGGGCCATTAAAAACAAGGACGAAATGAGTTTCACAGGCAAATGGATGGAACTCGAAAATATCCTTCCGCGTGAGGTAACCCGGACCCAAAACAACATGCGCGCTCTGCTCTCACTTGTAAGTGAACGCTAGCCATAAAGTACAGGATAACCATGCTATCAACCGACCAAAAGAAGCCAAATAACAAGTAGGGCACTACGGAAGATGTTTAAGTCTTTCTCAGAAGAGGAAGTAAAATAAATATGGGATGTGGCTGGAGAGAGGGAACTGCATGAGAAAGGGATTAGGGAGGGAGAGCCATGGGGCTCAGATGTAGAGAGATCGGGGAAGAGAAAACTGAAATTGCCATGGTAGGGGCTCAATCTCTAGAACATACCAAAGACCTCAGATTTGGGGAGACCCATTGGGTCTATTGGGGTGACTCTAAGTTGTAGAGGGCTGCGAGGTCCCGGGCCCTGGGGAGGGCGCCGAATTCCGCCTTCCCCTCATTAAGAAAAACAAGTCCGGTTCCTGCCATCTGCTCATTGAGAAAAACAAGTCCTTGAAAAAACAAGTCCTTATTTTGGCTGTTCCTGCTTGGCTGGTCGTTTCCTAGTACAACCTATATCCCACATGGCTTTGCTGGGATTGGCTAGTCTAACTATTTAAGTGTGGTGCAGGGATTTCCAGGGTCAGAAAGATTATTAAGGTTCCTGAGTAAAACTGCTTGAAGAAGGTCATCTTGCTGGTATTAATCTTCCTTGCCGGTCGAGGGTTGGCGTGACAAATTAAGTGGTGGCAACCGTGCAGGGAAGGATCAGAACCTTGTCTGGGAAGGAGATCAGAACTTCTTGCAGTCAGGGCAGCGCTGGAAATTCCCAAGGTAAGGTGGGACGATAAGGACCGCTGAGGAAATTAAGCGGCTATAAAGTTTCAGGGTAGTAGCCAAAAGAAAGTTCGCGGTAATGGCGAACCCGAAGGTAAGTTCATGAAAAGTAGCGAACGAAGGTAAAAGTTCATGTTATGGCGAACGAAGAGTAAAAACAGACAGCCTTGTGGTCGATAGTTTATTCATCTTCTTTATTTGTGGCTGCTTCTAAACATCTTTTTTCATTTAGGGAATCATTTTTGCCTATAGCTGTGATAAAGATTTGCATTCCACCGATTTTCTGGCTCTTCAGGGGCTGTTTGAATCAAGAAAGTTAAAGATAAAAAGGTGCACCATAGGAGAGTTTCTGAGTGAATGTAAAGCCATTGCACCCTGGTTCACAGTCTCGGGGTAATCTTTTCTGTTGCCTGTTGGGACAAACTAGGCGAAGACTTAGACCTTGCATGGTCCCAAGGAACCTTAGAACCAGGGTTCGCCAAGTTTGGTGTCTGGTTGAAAGTTGCTTGAGGGATCAGAGGTGCTGTCAGGAAGTGTTAGAAAAGGGATGCAGCTCTCGAAATGCTCAGGAAGAAAGATCGGAAAAGCAAGGAAGTGAGAAAGAAACAGATACGGAAAGATCAGATACAGACAGAGAGACAGAGGGGCGGATACTGCGGATGGGTTAGGAATTAATAGAACAAGTTAGTCCTTGGTTTATAGCTAGTGGCAGTTTGAATATTCTGGATTGGAAAGGAGATTGAGAAATTGGGAAAATGGGCCAGGAAAGGCCCCAGTAAGCAGAATTCAGAAGGACTGCAGAAATTGAAAGCAGGTGCAAAGATAAAAGATTTGGGGTAGTGCTGAGTAAACCTTGTCAAAAGGACAAGGTAATAATGGTAAATTTTTTTGTATATGTGTTCTCTTAGAGTTATGCTAAAATCTAGAGAAGCAAAGTCAATTCTCATAGATGCTTTTAGTCTTTGGACCCTGACTAGAGACAGTTTACCCTAGACCAGAGAGAGAATGGGGTTAGAGAGAAACAGTCCTCCCGGATTCTCCACAGATGTTTTGGCAAAAGAAGGAAATGAGCTTTAAGCCTTTTGGAGCTCTCCTGGGAACAGAAGGAGGGGGGAGACGTCTTGCCTCCTGCTGGCTCCTCTTGGAGAAGTGCTTATTTCTGGTTCTGGGTCCTTAGATGTCTGGGTCCCTTTGGTTGAACACCATCTAATTCTTTTTCCTCTATGTCTATTGTTTGTCCTTGGTACCAAGTTGTCCATGTATGTCAATTTATGTCTGGGTTTTGCTTCTCGTTGCTTGAATGTTTGTGTTTCATGTTTGAAAAAAAAAATGGTTAAAACTTTAAATGCTGGTTGATTCACCCATTGATGTAGTTTTAACTTCCTTTCAAGAAAAGGAACAAATACAAAGTTTCAATTGGCTTTTGGAGCCCTGCATCTGTGGCTAGAAGCCTAAGTCCGCTGAGGAAGCTCCCCAGGGGCTGGCTAAATGTTTACACTGGCCGATCCTAAAGCACTAGGAGCTTCTATGGTAATGGAACTGAATTTTCTCTTAGAAAAATTTTTTAATTGGATTATTGACTCAACAGGTGACAAAGTGTTTCTCTCAAAACTATAACTAGAAAAAAGTAAAAATGGTGATTGGTTTAAATATTAAAGATATGTGTAGCCACTTCATTTTTGTTTCTGATTGGTTTTAAGTGTATAATACCTCTACATTGTCTTGGTTAAGGTTACTGGCTTTTTTAAGTTAATGAGTATGGTTAAAAAGTTATAACATTGGTAACATAAAGTTGGCTAAACCCCATGATAGAGTAATTTTAGACAACCGCGTGGCATGAGCCAATCCAGGGAAACAGGTCTTAATTGGAATAATATTTTAATATAATTCTTATCCTATAAACCAGACTTATAAAAATTTAGGACAATGTCTCTTTGTTGAGAAATTAGAGCCCTGCCATCATCCATTCATATGCAAGAATTGGCGGTCAAACTTTAAAGCATGAGGAATGGACTTGGTTTTGGAGAGACTGGATTTTTGGAGAACAGATGGTTTGTTGGAGTTGAAGTTTGTTTTCCAAAGTTATGGTTGTGCTCTGGTGTAAAAGGGAAGCTTAAAGATTGTGGTTAAAGATTGCCAGTGTTGCACTGGCTACAGTTTACAGTTTGATCACAAACAGGCTCAAGATTCTAACTCGCACATATTTGTAAAAAAAAAAAAAAAAAAAAAATTTAATTTAAACAGGTGAAGATTGTTACAAGATTTACAAATGAATAATGATGGCCTTTCTGCCGCTGCCCGACATCAATGTCGGGCGGGCATGTTGAAAGGTTATGTGAAATGGAAAGATGTGATCACTGGCTTATGGCATGGGCCAGATCCCGTTCTGGCAGGGCAGAGGGTCTGTTTGTGTTTCCTCAGGACCGGCAAGATCCGTTGTGGTCCCTGAAAGATTGACCAGGAGGTGCAACAAGAATGAAAGATCCTGCTGTTGCTGACACTTCTCTGGGGTGACCCAAGTGCTAGTCAAACAGAGCCCGGTGGGGGGGGATACTATCGGTGTTCCCGGACCCATGCCGATCGTCATGACCATTAAGCCCACTCTGTTAATTTGTCTAAACAGTTGTTAAGTTATCTTTTGGGTAATTGGACTGGAGAATTCAATTTTTAAAGCATCAGCTATGTGTAGCCATCGTGGACCGTGAATTCCACACGGCGGATGCTGGACTGGCCAGGGTTGTCATCTTGGATTGCTGCTGCTGTGAATCATCTAGGGAGTGGGCGGGTATGGGAGCCCTAGCTGGACTCTTGCTGCTGGTCTCCTAGTGAGCCTGTGGTGTTTGTGCAGGATGAGGTTCGTACAGAGGCGGCATCTTTGCCATGGTCGTGCAGGCATTTGCAGTCATTGAGGCAGGACAGTCCCCCAGGCGTTGCTAACAGTCATATAAGATATATAGCCACCCTTACTCTACTGGACCCTGTTTCCCCTGGCATATTCCATCGTCCCTGAGCATATCGAGTGACCTACTCAGTGACGGGCCTCCCTTCTCACCTAAGACATGGAGCCTTGAGACTGACAAGGTAATCCTAAGGACGGGTACACGAAGGGACGATCCTAAGACAGGGAGTCACCGCGCTCAGTATGTGCCAGTGTCGTCTGGGTGCCAATAAAACAAAAAGGGGAACTGTAGAGGGCTGCGAGGTCCCGGCCCTGGGGAGGCGCCAATTCCGCCTTCCCCCATTAAGAAAAAAAACAAGTCCGTTCCTGCCATCTGTTCATTGAGAAAAAAACAAGTCCTTGAGAAAAAACAAGTCCTTATTTTGGCTGTTCCTGCTTGGCCTGGTCGTTTTCACAAAGTACAACCTATCCCATATGGCTTGCTGGGATTGGCTAGTGCTAGCTATTTAAGTGTGGTGCAGGGGATTTCCCAGGGTCAGAAGATTGTATTAAGGTTCCTGAGTAAAACTGCTTGAAGAAGATCTTGCTGGTCGTGTCTTCCTTGCCGGGTCGAGGTTGAGGCGCGACACTAAGTGAGAGTCCTAGGAGAGGGGTTTATGGATCCTGACGTGGCCACTTCCTGTAGCCAGGGTGTGTCCCAGTGGAAGGATAAGGACATTCACAAAACCTTGGACCCAAAATGTGTTCTGCCTACAAGATATGCAGGGACAAAGGTAGAGCAGAAACAGAGGGAATGGATAATCAGTGACTGACCCAAATTGAGAGCCATCCCATGGCAAGAACCAGTACCTGAAACTGTTAAAGACATGTTGTTATGTTTGCAGACAGGAGCATTGCAGAACTGTCCTCTGCCTGCCTTGTCTAACCTCAGTGGGAAGGATACGCCTAGCCTCATAGGCACTCGATGTGTGAGGTGTGGGGATGTGAGTGTGTGTGTGTGTGTGTGTGTGTGTGTGTGTGTGTGTGTGTGTGTGTGTGTGTCTGGAGGTGTTAGTCCCCACTAACACCCAGAGGGAGCTTTCCCTTCTCAAAAGAGAGGGGGAAGGTAGAAAGGGGGAAGGACTTGCATGAGGGATCACTGAGAGTTGAAGAAGGGTCAATATCAGATTATAAAGTAGATAAATAAATTAAAAAATTCAAGGTCCTCTTTGACTCTAGAGCAAGTTAGAAGTCAGCTTGTGCTACTACATTAGGTGAGGAATCTAGATAAGTCCAGATTACATTGTGAATAAGCAAAATTTGTATTTAGATTCTGTCCACTGATTTTCACACAATAAAATAGTATAGGGATTTATGGTTTTAAAATGAAATGTAGAGAAGTAGGTGGAAGAATCTATTCTACTCAATAAAATAAACCAAGAAAAGGAAATATGAGCATAGAGATCAAACAGTTGAGACAAAGAGAAATCAAGGGTCAACATGAGTTAAATCCACATAAACAAGGAAATACACGAATGTAAATGGGCTAAAACTCCCGTCAGAATACGCTGTCAGGCTTGACTTAGAAAGCATGCCATTTGTTTCAATTTTCCTCCCAAGGAAATTTAAAAAAAATACAAAACAAAAAAATCAAGGCCACACATGGTGGACCATGTCTTTAATTCCAGTTTATGAGAGGCAGAGACAGGAGGATCTCTGTGAGTTAGAGGCCAGTGTGGTCTGTACAATAAGCTCTAGGACATCCAGAGAAGGCTGCGTACAGATGCCCAGAATTCAAAAAAATATTGGAATTTAAACAAAGAGAAATGTTAGGGCACTGTACCTGTATATGTATGTGTATGTGTATGCATGTATATATATATATATATATATATATATATATATATAAAATTATGTGTGTGTCTCTGTGTGTTTATGTGTGTGTGTAAGTGTGTGTGTGTTTATGTAAATCTAATGAGGTTGCATTAATAGTTTGGGGCAAAAAGAATTACCAATAAGCATTTCAAACTTCGAGTCAAATAATGAAGATGACATGAGAATTCTACTGGAAGACTCAGAAGATTTATAAATAGATGTGGGCACTCAAAATAAAGCAACTTTCAAATCCATGAAAGAGAAATGGACAGGATGGAAAGGTTGTGGTGCTGCTTTCTTCACAATTGGTGGACCAGATGGAAAGGATGTCAGTGAGAATAAAGGAGATGTGGGTGACAATATTGAGCCACCAAAGCTTCACCACTTATCAATAGGCTGCACATCCTTGTCATTTGCTGTATACAATGAACAGACTTAGTCACGGGGACAGCTGACTACAATTAGAAAGAACATAACCTATATGAAAGACGTGCTGGTAACCTCACTAAACAAGAAATCTACAACAGAAGTTATTCAAAATACTTAAGAATAATTTGAAAATAAAACATTGTAACTCTGAAATAATCCATAGGTCAAGAGAGAAGCCACAAAAGATAGTTTAAATACAATAATGCTGACTCAGCTTCAGAATACATCAAAATTACAGCACATGACTATGGCATACAGTCAAATTAATTCTTAGAAGGTAATTTATGAAATAGGTAGATTATAGAGAAAATTAATATCTAATAAAACTGATAACTGAAAAAATATGAAAACACAAATTACCAGTATTACAAATATACAAACAGGATCTTATCCAGGGCTTACAGATTTCAAAAGGATAATTCATGTGAAGTAAATAGATAACCTAAAATCCTGCTAAAATATATTTTGAAAATACAAATTAGTCATAACTGAAACAAGAAACAATAAAGTTGAAGTATTTGCTATGCATTAAAGTATTTTGATAGTTTAAAAAAAATCAAAGAAATTTAAGATATATTATATAAAGCTTGGGTTTAACACAGAGGAAATTCAGGAGGATTCTTTTTAAAGATTAAGAAGTTATATCAGTTCCCTCACACTCAGCTGCATGATACCTCAGCTTTATCTCTTCCCATGTCTTACCTGCAGCAGTAGAAAAATGGACGTTGGGAGGGGAGGTAAGAGGGGGAGGAGGTGTGGGTGGGAAGGGGAGTAGAGGTGGATGCTTTCCATCCATGTAGCAACTCAGGGAAATGGCATGAGGCTCACATTAGGGGGATAAATAATTCCTAGAACAAAATATTTTTATTCTTATTCATCTCATTTGTATTATTCATTGATGCTAATGCTTGTTTGATGATTAGCAATAAAAAGACAGGGACTTCCTGGATAGTCTAGACTAGGTAATATCACTTAGCAACTGACTACTTCATTGGCTTATAACAGCAATATAGTTTGGTACATACAAGTATTATATACAAATATATACACATATAAACACCTATGTATACCTTTTCATAAGAAGAAAGGTTAAGAAAGAAAAGCTACAGACTGATCAGATGATTGATTGATGATTGAATGTTTGATTAACTTTCTCTGGATAGCATAGGAGAGGATCAATAATCATGACAGTATCGTGCTATGTAACATAAGTCTCCTAGGGTCACATCTCTTCATCTAGGCTGCAGGTATGGGTTTTTGTACTTTTCAGTAATGAGTCCAGCAGCTTGAGTATTTGGGAGCTTGGGCTCTTTAGGTATTCAGCAATACATACAACACTAACAATGACAGCAAGATTTAAGCCCACAAGAATCAAGAAGTTCAAAGTTTTCTTTGTTTCATGAATTTACGTAGGTAGGGGAAAGTGCAACCTTTCTAAAAACACACCCTGATGGCAACTAGGCGTAAATAGCTTATAAGGATATTAATGATAATTACAATAATCATAATAATAAATAATCTGATACATTTATAGGTTAGTATGTGCTTTCTATTCACTAGTCTGAGTTTTTACACTCTCTCTTTCACTTACCATTACAAGTATGCCTGGGCCCAGGGGTTTTCATATTCTTTTCTACTGAATACAAACAAACAAACAAACAAACAAACAAACAGAGCCCCGGGGGAGATAAGGAGCTTCCTTACAAGAGCACTCTGGGTATCTTGGGATGAAAATCAAACTTAGTAAGTTTGTCTGAGGAATATGCAGACCAGACCTCCATATCATCAGACACATGTTTCTATGTCTTCAACAAATATTGATGATGCAAAACTGGAAACAAGTAAATAAAAAGGAATAAAAAGTAAAAGAGAAAAGGTTGCATATTTACAGAATGGACTTAGTAAATAGCATCCTAAAGGTTACTGAGGATTACCAATGCTGTATGTGGTGGCAAAAGAGAAAAAAAATACTTCTAATTGGCTATTAATGATTCGTACGACTCAGACAGGCATAAGTCACAATTCTGAAAAAGCTAAAACTTTTACCACATCTTCATTAAAATGTAGTTTAACCAACATTCAGATAATAGAATATTATAAGTGTTATAATTTTTTTGCAAGTTAATAAAAACACATTTTTCTTCAAGAATAAATGGTTATAGGGCTGGTATAGTAGTTCAACAGGTAAATGTGCTGGCCATCAACACTGATAACCTGAGTTGGACATCCAGAACCCACATGGCAGAAAAAGAGAAGAGAACCCTAGAAGTTGATATTTATCTCCACAACTATGACAGGCCTATGCATGTACGTCCCATGTCAAACAATCGATAAATGAAATGAATATTAAGAAAATTAAATAGAATAGATAGTTATAAAGGTGGGACTTATTAGATAGTTTATGTTTTCATGTGTTATCAATTTGTTTTTAATGGTAGGCCTTTCTTTTGTGACTTATTTATAAGCATTGAGGGAGAATGAATACATTAAAATTTCAAAGTATTAATTTTCTGGGTTCAGATATATTGGCATTCACATTGTAGGGTCCAAAGAAATACATAGAGTTGTGATTGTTCAGAGGAAAATTTTGGTTTCCATAATCTGACTTGTTTACAATGGAATGCCCATCACTCGTTTGATAGAAATCCTTCATCCACCAGTGGATAGGTAGTAAAACTGATAATGTGGCATGAAAGCCATCCAAGGGTCCCACATTCATTGTCTGTGGAATGTGCTTGTCTTCCCCAAAGATCTGTCACATCTTCATGTCTTTTCTACAACTCTCAAATGTATATGTGATAAGAGAATTTGCTTCATTCAATAACAAAAATTCTTGGCAGTAGTTCTCTAGCTCATAGCACCCAAACCAGTTTTGTAGGCTGACAGTGAGGTTAACTTCAGTAAAGTTGGACTTGATAAACCATGCTTAAGCACATTGTACCCTTTGACCTCTGGACCACTGATTGTGAACATACAGGGTGGGGCATGGATTCTTTCGCAACCAGACTGAAAGCTTTGGCTTCTTCATATCAGTTGAAAGCACATCAGAATATTTCATCACTTCAAGCAGACACCACATTTTGCATATAATTTCAAATGTTTTGGGATCCTCTGTTGTCCTCTAGATACTGTTTCTATAGACCTTAATCTAAATGCTCTAGGAATTATGGGAATATAAGAAATTAACCTCTTAGATAATTTTCAGGAATTCTCTTAAAGGGAAGCAGAGGACATACCTCCATTAAAATTATAATTTCTCATTTTTCATCTGCCTACTTGCATAGGAATTTTATTTTCAATTTTTATTGATTCCTTCAACACACAATTTTGAGTTTTTAAAACACTTTTGGGTTGTATTTATTTGCTCATTTTGTGAGATGCTGTGAACACCTCTTAACCCATAGTGTGTGTGTGGAGGTCAAGAGACAGCTTGTAAGAGACCCAACTCATTATAAACTTGACAGCAAGTGCCTTACTCTCTGAGGCATTTGATCAGCATGAATTAGAGATTTTTTTAAATGATTACTGTGACTAAATTACTGAATTCTTCAATTGTCAATATTTAATAGTTTTCAATATTTTATCATTTTTGTTATCAAAAAATAATATTTATTTTATGTTGCTGTATTAGCACACTTTGTATTTCCACCAATATCATTTTATCTGTACAATTTTAAAATAAATATGCAGTTATTTCAAGCTTGAATTAATTGGCTGAATAACTGATATTCTGTCCTTATCATTCTGTAAACTGTTTTCTCAAAGCATTATTGAACCGAAACACATATTGAGTTGATCAAATACGTATTTGAAGCATTTTAAAATTATTAAGATGTTTTTAAAAGCAAATTCTGCAGATGCTTTAGGACTTCTAGAAGATTCATTCTTGTTTATAGAAGCTAACAAACTAATAATTGGCTAATTTAAGTTTCAGATCCCTTTCCTACACCCCTACCTCTCTTATTGCAATATGACTTGATTTCCTTTGAAATCCAGAGCCAAAAATTTGGAGTTACTTCTTGTGTGAGACTATGACTTCTGTCTGAGCACTTTGAAGTGAAGATGAATTGAGTGCACCATCAAATCGCTCATACAAGCTGTGGCCTGTCTTTAAAATAGCAACTAATAGAAGTGACAAAAAAACTGTAAAAATGGGTTTTTAAGATGGTCCTTGAAATGGAGGAGAGAAGAAGTTCCTGTCGCGATTGGGCTATGAATTGTTGTTTCAGTGATTGTGGAAAGCAAGTGGCTTATTCTCATGGATTTTCATGGATAACCGTGTCAATGTGCTTAAGGGTTTAGAAACACCTGGAGAAGACAAAGCAAACAAACAAATAAACAAAATAACCAAAACAAAAGCAGTTTCCCATGCTCATGGATTGGCAGGATTAACATAGTGAAAATGGCCGTCTTACCAAAAGCAATCTACAGATTCAATGCAATCCCCATCAAATGCAATTCCTATCAAAATTCCAACACAGTTCTTTAAATATCTTGAAAGAACAATTTGCAACTTCTGATGGAAAACCAGAAAAACCACAGTGGCTAAAGCATTCCTTAACAATAAAAGAACTTCTGGATAGATCACTATCCCTCACTTCAAACTACACAGCAGAAAAATAGTAATAAAAACTTCATGGTATTACTATAGAAACAGACAGGTTGATCTATTGAATCAAATCAAAGACCTATAAATAAACTCACACACCTATGGACACTTGATTTTTGACAAAGAAGCCAAAACCCTATAATGAAAAAGGGATACCATCTCCAACTAATGGTGTTGGTCTAACTGGATGTTTGCTGTTTGAAGATAGCCATATTGATCACTCTGCACAAAATTCAAGTCCAAGTGGATCAGAGACCTCAATGTAAAGCCAGACACTCTAAATGTAATAGAACAGAAAGTTGGGAATAACCTTGAACTCATTGCTACAGGAGACAACTTCCTGAACAGAACACCAAAGGCTAAGATGTACGTTTAATAAGTGGGACATTTTGAAATGTAAAAGCTTCTGTAAGTCAAATGTAACCTTCAATAGGACAGAAAGATAGCCTAAAAATGGGGGGAAAATCTTCACCAATCCTACATCTGACAGAAGGCTAATATCTAAAATATATGAAGAACTTGAGAAGTTAAGCACCCACAACCCATAAAATCCAATTTTTAAAAAAATGAGGTACAGAGTTAAAAAGAGAAATCACAACAGAGGAATCTCTAATGGCTGAGAAAGACTTAAAGAAGTGTTCAATGTCCTTAGTCATCAGGCAAATGCAAATCAAAACATCTCTGAGAGCATACCTTACACCCTTCAGAATGGCTAACATCAAAAACTCAAGGGACAGGACATGCTTGTGAGGATCTGGAGCAAGGAGAATACTCCCCCACTGCTGATGGGAGTGCAAACTTGTACAACTACTTTGCAAATCAATTTGGCTGTTTCTCAGAAAACTGGGAATAGTTCCACCTCAAGACCAAGCTACACCACTCCTGGGCATACACCCAAAGTATACTCTACTGTCCCACAAGGGCACTGGTTCAACTCTGTTCATAGTCTCTTTGTTCATAATAGCTAGAGACATTGAGCAATCTAGATGTTCCTCAACTGAAGAACGGATAGAAAGAAATGTGGTCCAATTACACAATGGAATACTGCTCAGCTTTTAAAAACAAAGGCATGGATTCTGCAGGCAAATGGATGGACCTAGAAAATATCATTCAGAATGAGATAACCCAGACCCAGAAAAAATGTGTAGAATGGACTCACTTATAAGTGACTATTACTCCTAAAGTAGAGGATAGCCAAGCTACAATCCACAGACTACAAGAAGCCAAATAACAAGGAGGGCCCAAGAGAAAATGGCTGAATCTTTCTCAGAAGGGGAAATAAAATGGGAAGGGGAGAGAGAACTGGGTGAGAGGGGGAGGGAGAGTCAGGGGGCTCAGGTGTAGGGAGAACAGGGAAGGGAGACCTGAAATTGGCACGGTAGGGGGACTAAACCTAGGACATGCCGTAGACCTGGGATTTGGGGAGGCCCACTGGGTCTACGGGGGTGACTCTAGGTGAGACTCCTAGCAGTGGGGGATATGGGTCCTGAAGTGGCCACTTCCTGTAGCCAGGGCGCCGTCCCAGTGGGGGGATAAGGACACTCACAAAACCTTGGACCCAAAACGTGTTCTGCCTACAAGATATGCAGGGACAAAGGTAGAGCAGAAACAGAGGGAATGGATAATCAGTGACTGACCCAAATTGAGAGCCATCCCATAGGCAAAAGCCAGTACCTGAAACTATTATGGTTGCAGGTAGAAGCGTGAGAGGCTCTACCCAGCACCCAATTTCGAATAAAGAGGCAGAGACCCATAGTCAAACATTATTGGAGCTCAGTCAGCCTTACAGAAGATTTGGGGAAAGGATTGGGAGAATCCGAGAGGACAGGAAGACCAACAATGTCAACTGATCCTTTGGGGCTCCCAGAGAGTAAACCACCAGCCACGGAGTCAGCACAAGCTGGACCTAGGCCCCTGGATTTACGTAGCAGTCGTGCAGCTTAGTCTTAATTGAAGATCTCCCAACAACCGGAGCAAGGACTGTCCATGAATCTGTTACCTGCCTCCCTGTGCAACCTGTTCCCCTAACAGCCTACCTTGTCTGACTCCAGTGGGAGGGATGCACTCAGTCCCGTAGTGATTTGATGTTCCAGGGTTAGCGGGGTGTTGGGAGGTAGTGGAGGATGCGGCATAGGGGCGATAACCAGAGGAGACGTCCCCATTCTCAGAGGAGAAGAGGGAGAACTGGGGGTAGGATATAAGTGAGGGAGTATTGACATGTAAAGTGAATAAATATTAAAAATTTAAAAAATCAAAACAAACAAAGCCTGAGGAGTCAAACGAGGTGTAGTATAGGGCAGGGTGGACAATTACAATGTGGAAGTTACTCCCACAGGACTTAAATCTAATAATAGCAACACTATACCTAATTACTAGGAAAAAGCTGACCGTAGTAACAGAAGAGCAGGCTTTGCTCCTTTTTTATTTTAATTTATCACGACTGCATTTGTCCCATTGTGCTACGCTGTACGTGATGCTTGAAATACTCTTATTCTTTAATATGTCATTTTCATTGTTTTTACACGAGGCCGAGCCACTTGCCTTGCCTTTTAGAGATTTTGAAATTAACAATAATGTAGAATAGGGCATAATATGAGATTATTAAGGTAGTGTCATGCTTCAGTTTGTCAACTTTACATACATATCCATGCTATTTTACGTTCTTTTTCACCTTTGAATCATTCTAAGTATTCTCCATTATAACTTCACGGAAGTATTCAATGTAAGTTCAGCACACACAGCCTCCTGCCACCCTGAATTTCTCCAGGATGGTTTTCCTTCAATCCCATGCCCGTCTTTTCTTGACTCACAGAAAACTATCAGTGTCATCTACATGTGTGTATATGTGGGGCCAGCTACGAAAGCATCGGCTACTTACATTCCCATGCCCAGAAATCATCAACTATCAACAAGTTCTTAGCTGGGGGTGGAACTGAATATTCTCCAGCCCATGCTAGAATATTCCCTATTGGATCTAACACAGATATTATTTTGATAATTGTTGTGAGTTTGAAAATGGAAGAGCCATTCGAGATCCATAAAATATTATCACAACAGTCATCTCCAACCTCTGACACTTACAGACTTTCTATAGCCTGTTTCACAATAATCCTGTGCTGTGGGAGACAGGGTATAGTATAGATGCTCATTTAAGTTTAAGCACTGCGTCAGCAACTATTGCCTGGTTTGAGTCTCTGAATTACCAGCTAGCTACTGGAAGAACTTTCCTGATAAAGGCTGAGATGTTTTTGCTGTTTTGAAGGCTAGAACCAAGAGAGTCCATATGATTTAAGGGATTTAATGTTGCTCGAAGAGAAACAAAAGAATTTGTAGATTACTCCTAAATACTAATGTGAGGTATGAATTGCATTAATATTGTGGATTCCTTTTAAGATATTTTTTTCCAAGAAAATTTAGGAATATGTTTTCATCTCAGATAAGAACTTTGTCAATAAAATAAAATGGAAATAAATTAAGTGAAACACTTGTATTTTATTAGATAGATATGTAGGTGATGGATGGATAGATGATAGATAGATAGATAGATAGATAGATAGATAGATAGATAGATGATATCTGTATAAGTGTGCCTTTTTGCTAGAATGCTTTTTAGCAAATACAGAATTCTTAATATGATTTCCAGTAAAAAAATATTTGAAATTCTTTGACCATGAATAGTATACACTTGAATCTTCCAGAATTTAGAGAGTATATCGGCTGGAAATTAACTTTATGTAACTCAATCCCAAAATTACTATCTAACATAAAAAATTATGAACAGAAAATTCAAGCAAATGCAAGAGCCTTTGGGGAAATGCTCATCTTGGCATCAAATGCAACTCAGAGACACTGGACAGTACTATGTCCAAGTCATGAGCCTTTTGGCAGTTGGAATTTCACTAAAATATAAAAAAAAAATTGGCTTAAGAAAATAATTCTAGTTATTTTTCCATAAATCAAGTCATAAACCAACCAAAGCCTTACATTATCCAACCCTCCTTTGAAAAAATGCACGTAACTCTACACCTACTTAGTGAACCACGCATTTTTAAGTCTTAGAGCATCCTTGGAAACACTTTATAGCAGTATGCGGGCTGCCAGAATTAAACAGAACACCTGCTTTTGAAACATTTAGCCTCTTAAGATTTTAGACCAATGTTTCAGAGATCCTCGTGTATTTTGAATAAGCTCTACAAGAGATGCCATTCAGCCAACTCACTGATCTGTTTTCGGTGACATGTTATAGTCATAGAGGTCAGTGTTTGGGAGTGGGGGTTGAGCAGGGGGAGAGCCGGAGCTAACTCAATGCTTTTTGGTTGTGCTGTCATATGTAAGGATTACGCATAGACTCAGTAGTTTGCCAAAATCCTGCTAGGAACTAAACAAAACAGCTGAGAGCTGCTTGACTCATCTCCATTGATGGGTTCAAAAAGTCTAGGTAGTACCTAGGCTTGCAGGAAACGGTAAAAATAAGAAAAGGGCCATTTCCTTGGGTAAAGGTGGATTTTGGATGGACTCTGAATGCACTCTCTGGTCACAAGTAAATGGTAAATTCCTAACTGATTACTTTAATTCTATTTGCTACTGTGATTGGGACATCTTTAACTTTGAAAGTAGGTGAAATGCTGAATTCACTAGAAATTTACTGTTAGAAATATTTTGGGGTGGATAATACGTAATCTTATTATGGATAGCATGGGTAACACCTAATACGCAGTAGCTATAGACAAGCTTTAAACTTTCAACCCTTTGTTCTGACTGTAAAATGTCAGTTGGACCCATTTTGGTGCTTTTTATTACTGTATCAGAACCATGCTGTGAATTTGTTGCTGCCATAAATGCTTAATGTAAGAGCTCATTGTGCAATAAAGTGTCAGAACACTGTTTTTAAACACGTTTTTAAAGCAACATTTTACAGCTTACATTTTTTCCCACTGCGTACTATAAAAAGTACAGATTTTCAATGTCACATTCATAAGGGCTGCATAATCGTTCCTGGGAAAGCCAACTACAGTGAGAATTAAACAGTTTCTCTTCAACCTTTTCATAAACCCTGCTTCTCCCTCCCCCACACCACTTGGGATGAACATGATATAGTGAATGGGAGGAGTGGGGGTTCTTGTATACACTCTACCACTTAAACAGGAAATGCACAGTGGAGCCCAAGTGGGATTTACGTTTTCAATTTGTGAACTCAGACTATTTGGCATGTAATAAATTAATTTCATTACAAAATTTCCACCCAGAGTCTTCTAAATTTTCTTTTTCAGGAGAGATATTTCCTCTCTGTCTCTCTGTCTCTGTCTCTGTCTCTGTCTCTCTCTTTAAGATTTGGGACTTTAGTTGCAAACATATCTTTGCAAGTCTGTGTCAACATGCTAATGTTACTTTATTCCTAATTCAAAGAATTACTTACTCTTACTTCACTTGCTGGTTACTGGCCTGTCAATACAGCCTTGACACTTCACCACTTTTTTTTCCTGATTTTTCATTGTAATTTTTTAAATACAATATACTCTGATTATGGTTTTCCCTCCTCAGCTCTTCCAAGATCTACCCTACTCACAGTATTCCCTGTCCTTTTGGTGTTTTCCTTGCTTTTGAAAACAAACAACACATTGAGATTTTTCTTCCATCCTTATTTTTCTAATTATTTCCTTTACCCAATTACCTTGTGGTCAAAGCCTTCTGGTAGTCAAACTGAGACTCTAGTGGGCAGAATTTCTATTACTAGTGTCCCCCAGAAGTTTGTCATTACTGAACCACAAAGTATCCATAAGACAGACCCTGAGGTTCTATCTCTATGTGTGATTGACAGAATGCTACTCTGGGTACAACAGTGTTATCTCTGTTTTAAGGCAAACATGGATGGAACTAAGCAATTATTCTTGTAATTAAACTTGCTGAATCGCCAAGACAGCCTCCTATGCATCTGTTGGCTAGCGTATGAAAAGCAAAACAGGCTTCTTCAGTATTGATTTTTGCCTTGAGTGAAAACTCTTATACATGAAGATCAAGGCTTGTGCCAGGGGTCTGTTTGCTCTGATCTTTATATGCAAGGGTAAGCACAAAGTAGGTGCTCAGTAAATGTCTGTTGAATATGCAAATAGTTGAATACGAATATATGAATTTAAAATTTGTCTTCACTGTATTTCCTAAAATCTGCTCCAGTTTGGCTTAAGATTCTCAAGTTCTCACATAAGGATTATCCTTGAAGCAATTATAGGAAAATTGGTCTTCAGGTCAAACTTAAAAAATAATTCTTAAAATAGACTAGAGATTTGAATCCATGGAACTGATTCAAATCCAGAATTCAGGAAGATTCTATTTGACATGAATAGTCATCTTTCTTCCTTTTCCAGCTTTAACTAAAAACATAAAATCAAACTGTCATAAAATAGATAATTTTTTTTCTGAATGGATTGAGCAACCAATTAACTTACTTGACTGTTAAACTAACTGAAATAATTGACAAACTATAACACAGTGGACGTCCCAAGAGACAATGTCCTTTGAAGCTACTGCCAACAAGAAAACAACATGAACTTAGAGCTACCCTGGGTAAACATGGGAATAAGAGAGTGATTCATTCTTATCCAGAGAAAAGCATTTGATTTTTTTAAAAGTCCAGCGAATGGTTGCCAACAATAAAATGCCAAAGATTAAAAGGAAAAGCAGACATACAGAAGAAGCCTTAAAAAAATGTTACTTTTATACTCCAATTTTTTTCTTCCTTTGGCTACACATGGCTTGTAGCTCTTTAATATGCATGAAGTTGGCAAAAATACGTGTTTTTTTCATCTCACAACAAGGGACTACCTAAGCATTTGGAATCTGCAGCACTTCTGCATGGTGTAAGGGATGACAGCTTCTCACTCATTTAATTTTTTCCAAATGTGGTCTAACTACACAGGTTGAGCGTTTACTTAACCCTGTTCCTCTAGCCCCACTGAGCACTGGCTGAAGGATTTTCTTTTTCACTATAAATGGTTACAAACAATGGTGCCAATGGTAAATGCACTCTGTTGTCAATAAAAAGATGAGATTAAAATTATGTTCTATCTCATCAGCAGCTTTAGCCCATACTTCCTGCTCTTGGGGTTTATTTTTTTTTATCCACAAATTTAAATTTCATTGCAGGTTGACAATATGACAGAAATCTTGATTCCGGAATCAACCCCAAATTCCATTTGTTCTTCCTTAGTATATTCTAGGCTACAATTTTATTTCATTTGAGGGATGTGGTGAAATCCCCGAATTACTTTTATTTGGAACATCTTTGAGTTGATTAATTGTTCTACTCATAAAATCTTGCTTAGGGAGTTCTTAGACGAAAAGCAAACTGAAAAGAATATCAGCATCTAAGGATTACATTTCCAGAGTTTCTGTTCTGAAGCACAGCATGATATCTGGGTGGGTAGGGGTCAATTAGGAATGTGAGAACAGTTTGACACCTGCTTTAAATGCGAGTTTGCTATTTAATTATAAAGAAGGGCACTATCACAGCCTGGGTGGCCATGCCATTTGAAGACTCAACAGCCCAAGAAAAAAAAGATGTCTAGAAGGACACGTGGGTGAATTGAAGGAATCTCCCAGGGCAGAGCTCAAGCAAGAAGTAGGACAAAATCTACATGTCACAACGATTAATTACAGGCACCAGACCTTCTAACATCACAGTTGTAGACATTTTTTAATCCTGAACCCCCAGGATTTTTACCCCTCCTTGATTGTTCACTTCCCAGATAAAAGACACATACGATTTCATATTTACAATAAGCCTTAATCAGCCCTACAGCTAGGCATCTGCTAGATATCTACCCTCCATGCTGTTAGAATCTACAGTTCCATCATTCACCCTGGATTAGGACTTACAATATTTCATCTGGGCTGCTCTTAATTCCAGTTGGCCAACCCTCTGCGCCATATTTTTTTATGGCTGACCCAACTCATGGTAACTTCTCCTTCCTCCTCTGCCTTTTTCTTTCTCTCATGGTTCTCCTCTGACCCCAAGCCTGAAAACCCTAAAACTCTGCTTATGTTCCTTCTGCCCAACTATTAGATGTCAGCATCTTTCCTTTAAGTTTCTCTTCTGACCCCAAATCTGGGAACACTAAACCCTGCCTATTTTTCTTCTGCACAACTATTGGGTGTTTACATCATTATTCCCTGTCAGACATAGCTTGGGGACAAGGTCACATAGCTCCCGCCCTAGCATCAACAGATCAAACTGTTAGGGAGTCACTGTTCCCACATCAAGACTGGGCTGTTTAATCTTACCTTCTGGAACATCAGAAATCTGGAATTTATTTTCCATGCTGGATTCAACCAGTGTAAGTCTCTTCTTCTTTAACCTCTACAAAGAAAGTGGCTTGAACAATCTGAATTTGTTCTCTGAACATCTTAATGGGGGGAAATACACTTGGACTTATTTTTATTATAGCTGTATACTAGTGAATGTTGAAAATACTCTGAATTCCATCGTCAACATAGGAGTATTTAAATGAGTTATGACTCATTGCATCTTTGGACAAGCTACAGAGCACTTAAAAATGTAGGTTATTCATATGTACTAACATAGAAAGATCACCAAAGATGATTAATGTAAAGACATATTCTTAAATGTCCACGCATGGCTTGTATTCATATTAGATAAATAACCTGAACACAATCTCTTCTTCTCCTCCATATACATTTTAGGAAAAATTCTGGATATTTATAAAAATGATCAAAAGTGATTATCTTGCTAGGCAAGACTAAATTAGAGGAGCAAGGGATGGCTTTACATTTTTGGTACAGTTTTTCAAATTTAACTCTAAACTGCAAATTCATATAATACATTTCTTTTCATTCTTATATTAATCCTTATGATAAGTAATGGAACCCAAATTCACTGTCAATAATTATGTCACTTTGGATTGGATTAATTGTTTATGACTGGTTTGTTTTAGTAGAACATATTTTAGCAAAACCATACCTGGCAATTACACAATCACAAGATCATGTAAATGGCTTCACAGCTGTCAATGTGAAGTATCTTGAGAACTTGGAGGGCAACAAACAAACAGAAAGGGAACATAATTGACAATGTAAGGCAGAACTCTGTGATTGGTTCTTTATTTAAGGATGCTTGCCACAAAGCCACTGCATTCTGAGTTCCATCCCTAGGAGCCCTATTGTATGAGAAAATCGGTTTCTTCAGGCTATCCTCTGAGGTTAGCATGCACTCAAAGTAGGTAAGTTAAAACACAAAAAATAAATAAATAGATAGATAGATGAATATATAAAATATCAAAATTAAAAGTTAAGCCTCCTACATATATGATCAATTTTTAAAAATATATAATGAGATTGATATGTCTTTATATTTTGTCTATTATACTACTATTTCTAGAGTGAGATATACAGCCGTTGCTTCCCAAACTCAATAGGGACATGCATGTGGCATATGACATTAGGGCAGTTAAATCATACATGCAGAAGCAGAAACTTGGTATGAACCAGATTGCTGGCACTGTTAATAAATTTATAATTCTTATGCTATCATAGTGAGAAACTTTCATTTTAAAGGTATTTTAAAAATAAAACATATATTTGTTACGGACCCTTTTTTTTGATAACTAAAAACTGACAGAATACTTGACATTTTGTAAAAGTTGGCCACCGTCTGCTTTACTGCAAATCTGCAACTGGCAGGCTGAGCTTGTTTTTAACCATGTTTTTATTAATACATTCCCTGTATAAGGTTGAAAAGGTGCTTACTCTTTCACTAAATGTGAATTTCTTATCAGGCATGTGTATCCTGGTAGCACTCCATGGCGAGCAAAATAACTAACGTTGGTTTGGATGAAACATCATAGATTGGATAGCTGCACAGAGAGCACAAACCAAACGAACGAACGGAACCGTTACAAAGGCATGTATAAACAATTTCTCTCAAGAATTCTGTCTTATTGTTCTATTAGTACTGGATGGTTTTACTCAGATTTGGTTGGGTTTCAGCCAATCAACATTTCCCTGCTTGGAATTCCAATCAGCTACAATTCAGCCAGGATTATGACAGTTTCCAATCTAGCTTTATTGCTTAATATGCTAGGGTTTCAGTGCCATGCATCAGGAAAAGCTGGTGCCTAGTTCCCAGATGGATCCACTCCAGCAGCATGCTAGAAGTCAATGCACTGAGCAGGTGCTTCTGCTTTTAAGTGAAGACTCCTTCCTGCAGGGCCAGAATCAATTATACGTGGCTGTCTCTTATACCTGTAGCACCTCTCCCCACTACACACACACACACACACACACACACACACACACACACACACACACATATTTTGTTGATAGGGACTCTGATGATGTGGGAAGACAAAGCTATGCTTAGGAGCATGTATCTGTGTGCATTTACACACATGTACGTGCTGATGTGGTTGGAGGTCTATGTCCAAATGAGAAATTCAGAGATGGGTCTCTCTCCAAAAAAATGTTTAGCATCTGTTGTACATGACTATCTTTGGAGACGAATGGTCCAAAGTTCTGTCATGAGATGCTCCAGGTTCCCAGCTGTGGTCTAAAGCACCAAGGCAAAACCCTTACGTCAGTCCAGCTGATGGCTGAATGCCATTGATATCTGAAGTGTTCCCTCTATAGTTAGTGAGCAAAGGTGCATGTGACATTTATGAGACAGATGTTGGTACTATGTCGGCTTCCAACTGGAAGAAATATTGGTTAGAAATGTTTCTCTAAGGGATATTTAGAAAGGGTGAATAGAGAATGAAAAAGAGCATTGAAAAGATGGAAAAAGAATACAAAATAATAAAAACCACGGAAAAAGACGTAGCTCATGAGGTAGCGGTGTTGCCTAGCAAACACATTCACTGGATTGGGTTCTTCCTTACTGCACAGGACCGGATACAGAAGGTATCATGTGGTCTGGTCAGAAGGAAGAAGCAAGAACGTCTTTGCCCGTGGCCTATGTAGTAAGTTGGAAGCGTGCATAGGATGCTTAGCTTTTGTGTTAAAACACTGCACCAAGCAGAATAAAGGATTTTCTTGCTGCTGCTTCTGACCAGTATTTATTCTCCTGCCATTGTGTTGGTAGTGTCCTCTGACCGAAGGGGCATTAACCAGAGAAGTTATCATCGTACCAGTTTTCTTACTAATCATACTGACAGGAAAAACTGACTGTGGCTTTTGTTGATTCTTGTACTGAACACGATTTACTGGGGCCAATTTCATGTCCATATCGACAATCAAACCTCATATACAAACTCTAGATTGTGATGGGGCCATTCGATGCTTGAGTACCATGTTATATATATTCATAAACATTTTTTTAAAAAAAATATGTTGCCCCTAACGATTACAAGGCAAAAGGAAACTAAAACTATGAGTGCAGCCACCCAGATGAAACTTTCTATAATTCTGTAAGACAAACTATGATCTAACATTACTTGTGAAACATAAGCTATTTTTCCACGTCTGCAGTCATGTCAAGCCTTGAAGAAAATTCCCTGTCCTGGTTGGACTTAAACTATACGAGTGATGTGGATTTAAAACTCCACCAATTCACAAGGTGGCAGGGGACAGAAAGCTCCCACCTCCAGTGCCATCACAGGCACACAATCTACACAGGCAAGTGCCACAGAGAGGCGTAAATTCAATTTTGTCTCCGCTATTCGTCATGTTGGAATACCCAAGAAAACTGGACATTTTTTCCCCTTGGAGCAGTATTTCTCAGTATTGACAAGGTCTCTTTAACACTGGCTTAGAAAACACTTTAAGAAGTCACCCTTCCCTCCCCCACACTATAAAAGATCCTATAGATATGTTATATAGAACTAAACTCATTGGCTATTCAATATCCTGTCAGACGCTTGGATCTGGCATTTGTCAGGAAGGGGAGCTGATTGGCTGAGGTTCATTTCAATGCAATCAAAACCATAGCCTCTATAACTGAGCAGTATGTGAGATAAATGTGTTTTTCCATTTTGTTTAAAAGGAACTTATTATGTGGGCAGCTGCCTTTTGAATGATATTAATGCCAAAGTGAAGCTTTATATTACAAAGTAAAATGAGGCCAGCTTTTAATACTAGGCTGAAAAGTATTGTCATGCAGCAGGAGTCGTAACCTTTGACTCCAGCAAGGAAACTGATTTATATAATAAAATGTAGAGAGACAGCTTTTTTTTTAAAAAAAAAATGCTAACACATTCTTTCTTCCTTGTGAGGAAAATAAGAATATCTATCTCTATATATATGCTCTAGGAGATGCCCTGCAAGGGGGTCATTCCAGTAAATGCTTACACTCTCTGTAAAGTTGTGTGAAAAGGCCAAACCCGCTTGCAGAGGATGCCTATTCCATCAAGAATCCCGGACCAGGACCCAACTCAATTATTTAGTGCAGTGGAGAAAGTCAGGCAAATGCAGAAGGTGAAGCAGCAACATTGCACATTACAAAGTGGATATATTCCTCAAGACAAGAGACCTGCACATGGGCTCCTCGGGTAGGGATTGGGAGTGGCACGGGGGAATTATTCTGATATCTAAAGAGAATTCTAATATGGTTTTAATATATACAGAAGTTAACAAAAACTCAGCAGGAGAGTCATAGGGGAGAAGGCTCTGAGTTCGGTGTGTCAGGCTCAGTTGTGCAGTGATGTATCCTTCTATCAGAATTTCATGTCTGACTACTGAATACACACGATAACATGCCAAGTCTGTAGCTGCCACTGTAATGCAGGAGGGATCTGTACAGTGCAACGCAAAACAGAAGTTTGTAGACCTTTCTTTGTCTGCAATAGCCATATCGTGGTTTAATACCCATGTACTGATACTGTAGAGATGGTCTAAGTGTAGAAAAAATCACCTGAGAACGATAGAGAAGTGGGAGGGCTCTTTTGCTATTACAAACCAGAATATATTCTGGCAAATACAGATTTTCAAAAAAAAAAAAGAAAACGTTCAGGTTAAGTTTGTCTTCTCTTAAATATGCAATGTAGTCCTTACATGGTATCAAGAACCTCTGAGTAAGAAGAAAAGTGTAGAGTAAATCGGAGATGCTAACACTTCCGTTGCTTATCGAAGAATGCTAAGTACCAGTGCCTTTAAGACTGTGTCGTAGGAAATGTTTACCCCTGATTTTGGACCTGGTTTCCTGAAGACTAGCAACAATCGATGCCAAGCCCTCCCCTTGCTGTTTCCTCCATACACAAGCCACGGAAGAAGGGGATGCCAAAGACCGAGTCTGGCCCCTTTAGGGATGCGCTCAGATGATTTATGGATAACGCCTCCATTATGAAGCATGCAGGCTAAGATACCAGGAGCAGCACTGTTCCTTTGACTACACCCCGGCAGATTATTACCTATTTGCCTTTATAGCCTGTGCTCCTCAGATCCCTCGGCATTTTCACCCCCTTGATGATGACTTCACTAAACTACCACTTTGCTCACCCTCATGCCTACCACAACCCTATGCCAAAGCCTTCCTAGTGATCAGTGATTTAATAATCTACGCTTCAGAGTTTGTGTGGCGCAAGGAGGCCTGGAAGATCTTTTCTTGCCAAATGCCTATTTTCTTAGTGCTGTTTAGAATCTTGGAAGAAGGTAATGTATATAAAAATAGAGGAATTGACTACCGAGCCCATTTCTGACATATGGTCTATTATATCATTAAGCTATATCTTGGTTGCTGAAATTTCTGTCCTCATCAACTATCCAATATTCCTAAAGAGATATACTTATTTAATGAGAGAATGAATGAAAAAGACTAGTGCCTAACAATTATCAATTTATCAGATGTCTATGTCAAAGGTTCTCAACCTCTGGGTTGTGACAATTTGGGGGGTACATATCAGATATTTTACATGTATTCACATTACGATTCATAACAGTAGAAAACTACAGTTTTGAGGTAAGCACAAAATAATTATATGGTTGGCAGTGTCACTGCAACATGAGGAACTGTACCAAAGGATTCACGTCATGCCACTAGGAAGGTTGAGGACCACTGCTCTAATGCTATTTGATTTTCTTTCATCTGGATGTCCTGAAATGATGTGATAGGCACACAAATTGGAGGTAGCTGTGTTTTCATGTGTCCCTTCATGTGTTCATATGTGTGTGACATCACACTTGGGAGATGTAGTTGTCTATCACTCTGAAATGATGGAACAGCTAAGTTAAGGGCAGCATCCCTGAACTTGAACATGTAGCTCTCTAACTTACTGTCTCTATCACTATGAATTTCTCATATTTTCATCTTCCATGTCCGTGTCTGCTGAGCATGATAGTGTATGTTTATGTTCAGATCATCAAAGGCAGTTCTTTTATTTAGAAAGCAACTTGAGAGTCTTCTTTGAAAGCAGAGAGTCTGATACATAGAGTTTGGCTTTCCTTTAAAAATAAGAAGATAAAAACAATCCTGGAATAGCTTTCTCCCATTCTGCAAGCATTCCAGGTCCACCTCTCTATACAGACATCCGCTGCAATAATCTTAATTCAAATATTTATCTTTATGATTGAGGGATGCAAGCAATGCAAAACAATTTATCTCTAAGTATTCAATTTGAGTAATAATTTATAAGCCCGTATGATAAAAAGTCTAATATGTGAATTTAACTAAGTCAGTAGCCTGAGCAATTGTCTGAAAATCAAAAAAAAAATCTGTTTACAATTTTTGAAATAAAACAAAACAAAATGAGAGCAACTCATAAAAATAGTGAAAATTCATACTAAAAATTACATAACACCAGCAAAGGAACTGGGTCCCTAAAATGAGCAGCAAGTGATCTTACCACTGAGCCATCTCTCGTGCTACCTGCCCCGTGATATTGTTCACTAAACAGAAAGAATGACTGCAATTCCTTATGGAAATATAAGGTCCACAAATATCAAACCCAATCTTGAGACTGAAGACATGGAAAAAGAAAAAATGCTGACCAATCATATAAACTGATTTAAAACATATTATAACGGTAAAGACAGCACAGCCATTAAATGTAGGACCTGCATTTGAATACATTTTTCTCGACAGAAGACATAGAAACTGCCAAATAGACATACATATAAGTATTCAACCCCTAATTTTACCAAAGAAACTTACATTTAAACCACTATTCTGTACATGGTGCTATCTATTAGCAGTAAATTATAGATAACTGCAGGCAAGAATCTGTCTGAAAGAGCACGAACAAACAGTTGGTACCATTTTCATAGCAACATACGGCTAAATGAGAAACAGTGGGGATTTCCCCAGTCCCAGTACTAAGGGCGGACCAAAAGGAATAGACACTGACTGATATTCCACAGATACCTTCAATCTAAAGTTCAGGTGACATTATACACAGCAACCATTATAGAAGTGAACCAATGGCCCAGGAATGAATGACTATGCAGCAGTTACAAAATAAATAAATAAATAAAATACAGTAAAACAAAAAACAAAACAAAACACCCAACAAATTCTAGCATTTAAAACAACATGTATGGAGATATGGAGAACAGTGTTAAGAGATATAAACTAAACACACAAAGACTAATACTCTGCCAGAACTCATTTCTACATGAACTTTCTTTTTTCTTTTTTTTTTTTTTTTTCGGAGTTGGGGACTGAACCCAGGGCCTTGGGCTTTGCTAGGCAAGCGCTCTACCACTGAGCTAAATCCCCAACCCCTATGGACTTTCAAATAGTCAAACTTACAAGAGTGGTGAGTAGAATAGTAGCGATCAGATATAACTGAAGAAATTTGAAAGAGAAAAGTGAAGACATTAGCCAAAAGCTAGAACATTACAGTTAGAGAAGGAGTTATTTCATATATTTTATTTTACATTTAGATGACTACTGTTAATAACACATTGTTCACTTACAAAAGTAACCAAAGGTAGAACTTAATGTTCTCCTCACAAAGAAGTGATTTGCGTGTGCGTGTGCGTGTGCGTGTGCATGTGCCATTGCGTGCGTGCGTGGGTGCGTGCGTGGGTGCGTGCGTGGGTGCGTGCGTGTGTCCGTGTATGCGTGCGTGCGTGCATGCGTGCGTGCGTGCGTGCGTGCATGCGTGGGTGCGTGCGTGCGTGTGTGCGTGCATGAGTGCCTGCATGCCTGCGTTCGTTATTTGTCTATTTGAAGCAGAATCCAGGGTGGCGTCGTGGGTCAGTAGGTAGAGCAGTTGCTGAGCAAGCCTGAGTTGAAAGCCCTAACACCCTCGTGGAGCCAGGCTAGGTCTCAATCATTCCTAATCCTAGTGTTCTGTGATCACGGTGCTATTAGGGGAGATGCACGTAAAGACAGAATATTCTTGAATCCTCAAGGGACAGATGACTTAAAATTTGCAATGGTTTACAAGAGACTCTGGCCCAAACAAGGTGGAAAGGCAGTGTTGCCACCTGAGATCATTCTCTCCTCTCTATGGCCCAGCTGCACGGGCACACCTTCAGTCACACCCATTTGGTCACACTTGGCTGATGCACGCATGCGCATGTACAAATAGAGAGGAGGGGAGAGGAAGAGGGGAAGGGAGGGAGGAAGAGGGGGAGATGGAGGGGTAAAGAGAGATTAAAAATAAATAAATGGAATAAAGAAAGTTTATGTTAATCATTTTCTCTTCATTCTGTACTAAATCAATGGGTACCTCGCCTATAAAATAAATCACTGCCTGAATTATTCTTAGAGCGTTCTTGCTGATTATCATGTTATTTTGACTTATATTTTACTTATATTCATGTCTTTATGTGCACATCAAAATGATTAAGCAAAATGGCTATATCTCTAAGAATCTATTTCATTGTGTAACTCAGACTCAATATGTACGTATCTATCTCCCCACTTGGATATTGAGATTAAGAAAAATAAATTTCTGGAAATACCAAAATTCCAAAATTTTTCATATCTTCCTATAAGGGTGATGATATTTTATGCCCTTATATACCCATTCCCTCTAACAATAAGTGCAACTCAGGTGGCCTAGGTGTCAGGTCAATATTCCCTGCATTTAATGAGTTAGCCAAAGGTAGATCTCAATTGTCTTCTAAAATGGCATCAATTCCACCATTATCACATTAAAAAAAAGACTTAACGTGGAAGTCTTTTTTAAGGATGATGAAGAGGAAACAAGATTTCATTCTAGTAGCACAGAAGATTGGAAATTACATACAGAGGATTGGACTTTAGTTATGAATTTAGGTGTGTTCTCTAGCCACCACTTTTCCCCATCCTCTCTCTCCAAAACCAGAATGCCTTTGCTGAACCTGTCTCACCCTAGCGCACCCCAACCAGTCCTGCCAACTGCTCTGCCTGAGTTCTTAACATCTTCACAAAAGACTTTGCTCACTTCCAGGAATTCTGGTGCAAGCTCAAAGGCAGCTTTCTCACAATCTACAGATCTAGCTCACAGTTCCTCCTCGCCAGCTTTTTACTCGCTCTGATGAGACAGTTGCAAATCCCAGGTACTGACAATGGCCAACTTTCTCATGTGTCTTGCTCTCTTCCTCTCTCTTAAGAGTGTGACAAAGGACAGGCCATGACACATCCATGTGAACAAAGTCAAAGGAGCAAGGTGGGGCCCGCAACATGAGTCACCTCACCTAGTTCTCACAGCTGTGTGATGTACCTGTGCAAACTGGTGTTTTGTCCTAGTCACAGATCAGGGACCTAAAGTAACAACTAATGGCTTTGTTTTCAAAGCCTTGAAGGAAAGAAGGAAAGAAAGATGGGAGGGGGGGGGGAGGGAGGCAGGCAGGGAGGAAGGAAGGAAAGAAGAAGAGAGAGAGAGGAGAGGGAGGGAGGGAGGGAGGGAGGGAGGAAAAGGAAGGAAGGAAGGAAGGAAGGGAGAAAAACACGGAATATGGCTTGTTAGTTTGAGACAGATAATTTATAGCTAAGAGGACATAAGATATCATCACACTATTGGGTTTTTGTTGTTATGGTTGTTGTTATTTTGTTTTGTTTTTTTCTTTTTCCAGAGAAGTTACAGATCCATTGTATGTGCTTGCTTCAGGTTACTGTTTTGGTGACTTGAATCTCATCTGGCCATCGGCCCCCTAAACCTTCTCTGAGTTGATAAATATTCATTTCTACTTGGACAACTACTGGCAAGGCATTCCAGCTCTAATGAGGATCTGGGGTTCTGACTCTTCCTGCCTTCCTGGAAAGTCAAAGATGTCTGATAAAATTTTAAAGGCACCAAGGGCAGGCCCTGTTTTAATAAAAAGTGAAGTACGCTGATATTTTCATAACATCGATCCTAAAAACTTAGAATGAATGCTATTTGATTTTCTGAAACACTAAAAAAAAAACAAATACTGACATTGAACTAAAGCTTGCTGTTGGAAACTTGAATGATGTGGACCTCCTGTTATAGTAACAACACAATGCTAACATTCGTACAGAGACTGAGGAATTCTGGGGCAGGGATGTTCTCTGTGACTTCTGCTGCTGTTAATCTCAGAATGAGTGCTGTACAAAGGTCCATGAACTGGAGGCTTAGTCTCCAGCCTGTGGGACAACTGAGCGATGGTGAGATCTAGAGGAGGTCAGATTCAACATTAGGACCTTAGGTTATAGATAGGGGATGCTAGAGCAGTGAGGGGGGAATGGATGGCTGAGTGAAGGAGCACCCTCTTAGAACCAGAGGGGAGGAGGGAGATGGATGGGATGAGTGCCAGGAAGGAGTAACCAGGAAGGGTGATATCATTTGAAAGATAAGGAATTTAAAGATTAATAAAAAATGTTTAAAAAAAATATCTCTAAGGTAGACAAAGAAGGCATTCAAATTCTTCATTTGAAAGTAATGGTGAAAAGGGATTTTTTTTTAAAAAAAAAATGTTATATTCTTTGTAAAGAATCCACTAACATAAAACTTTGCAGTAAGCATTTGTTATAGATAAAAAAAAACTTGTTTTTTTCTTATATCCCATAATTCCCTTTGAGTGGAAAGTGTTTCTATCCTGCAAAGGCAGAGTACTCATGTGTGCTCATTTATTAAATAAAGGAATGTTCCCTATTTTGGAAGTTTGCTACTGTGTATAGGTCAAATGTTTGAAGTGTACAAGTTTTTGAGCAAAAGAATAGAACTGAAAAGGCATAAAGAATGCATCAGCAGAAGTAAAGTGTGTTGAGAGAAATATTGTCTTTAGCAGGGCTATACCCGATACCTGTTTATCTCTCCTCTGAGTCATGTAGAGACACTCAAAAATGACTAGGTCCAGTAAATGAAATGAATGACTAGGTTTACCTTTCATTTCCACCAGAATTGCCTTCCTCCCAGGTTTATAAGTAGCAAACAAAAATTGGTAGCACAATATGTTTTAAAATATTACGTTAATTTTTCTGAAAATATTTCTGGATATTTCTCAGTATCTATGCATTCATCCAGGAGGAAGTGAATAGTGTGGAACATTTTATTGATGAATTTGCCTCAATATTTCCAATGTTACATGTGTATAGCAATTAGTATCATGTTACAACAGTATTACAGAGACTAATTAATCGATTCCAGCCCAGTTGGAATCCTCTGTGCTACTTACTAATGCCAACACAACAGACCATTTAGTATGGTTTGTCCCTTGATTAATTGATGTTACATAAATTGACTTTTATATTTTAAAACGTAATATGTGTTTGGTTTCTATACTTTCTGCCAGCACATTATGTGTTTTCTTATTCTAATTGCCTATTTTTCTACTGATAATTAGTATAATTATAACTTGTTAATACTTCACAGTTTTGTGAAACAGTTCCACTTCCATTTTGGCATGTGTCAATCAGCAGTAAAATAACTGTATATGTTAAGTGACTTAATTGTGGCCTCTTTATTTCTCTCCCTATGGGAAAAGACCAATCATTTAACACCGTGCACAAGACAGCCTGACAATAAAAAAAATGGATTCCTACGAGATTAGAAAGTGTGCAGTAGTTCACCTATTCTAACAAAATATATTTTGATAGTGTTAGATAATTAAAACCATCTAGGGCACCAGAACAGTAATTCACTTGCTGTGAGACAATGTGCATATCCTGAAGTAACAAGCCCCCAAAACATTCAAAGAAACCATCCGTACATGGTAATCCTAGAAAGCCAGTTTATCCTAGGATGGGATGCCCCTTCAACATAAGGTTACTGAAGTTAAATGAAATTAGAGTAGTCAGACCATCACATAGAAATGACAGCTTACCCTCTGGCATAGATGAATGTCACACAGATTCATCAGGAATGATGGCAGTTTAGTTGATGTTTATAATGAGGGCACTTTACATGGAGGGGGAAAAAGTCTGATTGCAAAGTTTCTGTTATGAAGTTTAGGAATTGAGTATCTTCTTTCAAGGGGGAGGATATCAAGTGCTTACTAGGACATTTAACAAGAAATGAGGAATTTGTCCACTAGAATGTTGTGGATTCCCCTCACCTTTATTCATATACTTGGTGCTTTGCATATAAAAATAAATTATAGTTTTCTCCTTCTAGTGGAAGGAGTAAACTATGAAACTTTATGGAGGTTAAGATCACTCAAAACTACCCAAAAGTTCTCATTATAATAATAACCATCAGCTAATATCTCAACATAGTCATCAAAGCTTTATGGCATCCAAACCCTTCATCTCCTCTTATACCTCAGATTTCTTGACATACAGAAGTTATGATACTTTCCTGTCTGTGGAGTTACACCTCAACTTTAACTATTAGAGGCATCTTGGTTGATCTCTGAATTTGCCCTTGAGTCACCTGGTATGTCCATTGTCTTCCTATAGTCAACCAGCTCCACACTAAATTCCAAAGTCTTGTTCTTAGTTCCCTCCAAAGTCCTTCTCAACCTCTTTTTTGATAAGCTTTCCAGCTCTATTCAGAGAGATTGACGAAATATTACATCTAGTGCAAAGCTGTCTTCCTAATACCAGCTATAGTTTTCCTTCCAAAGACCCAGTATGTTACCAGAATGCCAACCTCATGATATATCCTTGCAGTGATATCCCTCTGAGACATGGGTGTTGTGGTATTGTGTGTTATTCCTGTTGTCTATTCCAGAATATGTTTAGGGAAAAATTCAAGGTTCATTCTCTACAATGATAGTTCTCTTGCATAATTTCTTTTCAGTTATAAGACTCTTATCCTTGCTTACTTGCTTGATTTAACTTCTTCATCAGTACAATGGATAGTTGTGGTCTCATCTCTATTGTACTTTCCCCTCAGTTCTTGAGTATGACTTTCTTGACATCTTCCAAAATGATCTTCGGTGGCTTCAGTCTACTCAAAGTGCCACAGGTACAAATGCAGTTAATTACCAGTGTGTCAGTCATTCAGCCACAGCTCTTTGGCCTTTAAAGGGGTATATATAATTCTTTATAACCCTAATTGGACATCTGAATCCAAATTCCCAATTATATTGCCTCATGAAGAAAGACCCATGCTCTACTGGTGAGTTCACTTTTCTTCATTTAGAATCTAAATTTCTGTATTTTATTCTTGCCTCTGTTCTGAAATAAGCCACTTACACATATTCTTCGTGAATGCACTCTTTGTTTTGACTGTCATATCTTTGACTTTGAACACCAGAACTGAGCCTAAATCTTATGAGCAAGTTTTTACTAAATATTTATTTAATCCAATGTACTGAATGGAAACCCTTTCATAGATTCATAATAATAAAAATTGTTAAACATTACTGCTCTGCTTTTTCCCATCTGCTCCTATACAGCAGAAGTGTTTTAGTTCCCTTCTTTCCTCCTCAACCCTTAATATTTTCTTCTGCTGAAAAGGCACCAACTGAAAAGGAGTTTCAAAGACACATGGGGACATCTGCTCTCAGAAGCCACTTAAAAAATAAGGATACCACAGAATAGGAAAAGCAGCTGTGCAGTGTTCAAGAGATTGCTTGTAGAGCCGCAGGAAAGATACAAAGGCATACGAACACACAGATTCCCCCTAATGAAAAATTAATGCTTGTAGGAGTTACCAGGGAACCCAGTTGGATACCAAAGTGGAGCTTTATGCTGCCTTGACTTTACTATTCACTGTTCTTGGGAAGACATCTTGCCCACCTATTTGTATTCCTTTAAAAGGAATAATGTATATCTATATTATCAAATGATCCAAGTAATCTCACAATGTGCATATAGATGTGAGACCTGTGGGTATTATTTTAAAAGAACATGATAAATCAGTTTTGAAATATTGATCTCTGTAGTTTGATTCACAACAAGAATTGTTTACTTTAAATATACTTTAAATTTCATACATTTTATTAAATATTTATAAATTAAGATTGAAACTCGGCCATCTGTATTATAATCAACATTTCATCCATGTAAGGACAACAGCAACTATGACCTTACCTCCCTTGGTCCTATTAGAATACAATGAACAACTATGTTTATATGAGAATATAAGAATAATATAACTTGTGAATATCCATATATATTGTATGTATTTGCCACATATATATGTGTGTGTGTGGTGTGATATATATATATATGTACATATATATATAATCAGATATGGAGAGATGTTTTATATATAATATATCATATATTATATATTCATATATTATCAGATATGGAGAGATGTTTTATATATGATATATATGATATATTATATATACATGTATATTATCAGATATGGAGAGATGTTTTATATATGATATATATGATATATTATATATACATACACACACATGTATATAACAGATACTATATGTATATGAAGAGGACAAGTTAACTATTTTACATATATCTATGGATATATGCCAGCATATACTAGATGTGTAATACTGATTGCTCACAATTAAAAAACAGTATATCAGCATGGACAATTTAGAGTAAGGTCCTTGAGAATCACTATCACAAAGTCTGTTGAATCTGCTTGCCACCAGTTTGGCATGCTATTTCCAAAATGGGCAACAACCTCCATGTGGTTTCTCTTAAACTACTTTTGGAGTTGTAACGTAAACTTCTCGTAATCCCTGCTCTGGACATTCATCTTCAGGCATCCATAGATGTTGCTTGTCAGGAACAGATTAGGCTACCACCTATCTGCCCAAGAGAATTTAAAGGAAGCATATGCGTGCTACCAGTTTTACAGAATAAAAGGTGAAGATTTAGAATTGAAATACACAGCACCATCTAGCCCCTTTCTTCAGAACTTACAGATAAAATAATGGAATCCTAAAGCAAAGTGGTTTATCCATGGGAGATGTCTCTCTATGTCTTCTCTGTGGCCTCATGTTGAAAGATTTAGATTCCTACCCTGTTACAGAGCTTCTACTCATACAAAAGTCTTAACCCTATTTTCCTAAGACTAATACAAAGTTTAGGGTGTTACCATCCTTTTGGTCATTAGGAAGATTTTATCCTGGAGAAGAAATGAATGAAAAAGAAGGGTAAGCCCATTGTTAGTACAAATAAAAACAAATGTCACAGGAAGGTATCATTTAATCTTTCTGAGCCTAAAGCACCAAACTGTAGTCAATGGTAATATATAAGGGTCCTTCAGATATTAGAAGTTCCTTACTCTGATAGATGCTTAAATATTAAGATTGTCTAGAAATTACTAGGACTTTCTTGTAGGGAAGAGAATGCTGATCTCAAAGCACAGTTCATTTCGATCAAGAGAAATACATGTTGGGAATGGTCTAGAGAACATCCTAAAATTAAATTTATACACTTTGCTTATTTATCAAAGGCTAGTTCTTCTAGTTCTTCTCTTCCTCTTCTAGAGTTGAAAATGCCAAGAGCAAATAAATTAATATAACTAGTAACGTTTGCCCCTAGCGATGAAAAGACTATCCATCCCTTTTGGATTGGTGTGCCTACAAGCACTCGTCCGGCAGGAGGAGATCAGGAGAGGTGAATTCTAGTCTCGTGGCACATCATGCCTACTCCACAGGATGGACTGGACTCGATGCACACCTGGTCGGTGGTTTAGTCAATATGGGAAAGAAGCTAAGAAGGTCAGTCATTTCCTATCAAAACCCTCCCCATTTGTCTAGAGACAGAAGGAAGAAGGATTTTTATCTTCATCTGAGCATTAAAGACGTGAAGGATGTTGAACAAAGGATGCCTTCGGTAAGTTTGCTTTCTCATTCCGTCACGTGGCTGGTTGTGATATGGTGTGCTGTATTCTATTATACTATGCCTCTTCGGCTGTGTACTTCTCTTCTTCGGGATCTTATCTAAAATGAAACGGACCGTAGAAAATGACTAGTCTACATCCTTTGTGATCTTCCGTAATTATGACTCCAGCCAAGCCCATTGTGAAGACACAATATTGGGGTTAAGAGAAAGGAAGCTTGAGAAATTTCCGAGAACAAAGAAATGTCTTGAGATTTTCATATTTGCAGTGTTTGTACTTCAATTCCTCACAGACCCTGAAATAGGTCTCCAGGGACCTTACAGCTATATGCTCAGGATGACTATACATGGTTCACTTCGTCTCAGACCCTAAAGAAAAATGTCTGTCCAACTCAGGTTGGCACCAAGGGGTAATACAGATATTTCCCTATGGTTTCCTAAAGGGTCGGTATTCTGAAAGCACTTCACCCTTAGAGGGTGAAGAAAAAATCTCTTCAGATATGAAACATTTTGAGCTGTTTAGAAGGGAAAACTTGGGGTAAATTTTAGCTATTATTACCATTATTATCTCTCATTCATTTCATATGATCTGACACATTATATTCCCTTTAGGCTCATGGAACCTCTATTCCGAATTATGGCTTATAAAAAATTCACATGTAATAGAAAGTTCTATGCCTGGAAATTTAGTGAACCCCATTTTTATAGAAAATCATACCCGTGTGATCATTTAAAAGTATCTATTTTATCTTGGATGTTTACATTTCCATAAGTGAAGTATGTCAGTGACAATCCAAGATATAGAAAAAAGGTTATTGGGAGGGGGGGGAAGGTTGTGCTACACAGTCTGCCTCTATAACCTATCTTGAATTTCAAGACTTCTTTCAGTGGCATTTATTTTTCCATATTTTCTTTACAAGCCTGAAATTGGTTGTTTGGGGGAGGGAAAGGTATGAATCTTTTCAAGAGGCATCATTTAAAGTCTGAGAGCATCAAATTCAAAAAATGAGGAATCCTTACAAGGAGTTCATAATGCCTCAGTTTCAATTCATTGTGAAGGCTAAAGTGAATTGTGTGTGATTTTTCCAAAGTGGTACTTATTAGTATATTGGAAAGGAGTAGGAATTGTAAAGCCAGTGAGCATCTTTTCAGCATGTAAGTCACTTCCTGGATATTAGATGCTTAGGGACACCTGCCTATCACAATGTTGTTTCTAACCCCAGCACTACACGAAACTAGAAAATGGCTGACAAGAGAAAGTCCTCGAGTAGAACACCACCTACAACTACAGGGTTCTTCATTGTGATTCCAATATGCATTGACAGTCAGCTTCACGACTTGTAGAATATAGATACTGGTGCATCCAAGATTTACAAGTAACCAGTGGTAATGAACTTGCTTCCATAGTACCTTTCTAGAACAAGCTATTCTGGGAAGAATAAGACTTGTTCTCTTGTGGTCTAAAATTTGCAGATTTCAGAGCAAATACAGGCATATGAAATATGCTATCCAGATGTCAGCTGTCCTACACACTGTGTCTGATTTTATCATTTTGAAATTAAATATACTACTAAATCTCTCCTGGTAGTCATTAAAAAGATTCTCTGATAACAGAAGTGACATTTTTATAGTTTGGGGGAGAAAATGAAGGACTGGTCTCTACCACACACCTTATTCTCAAGGCCACAAAGATTTTCATCAAGTGGGCTAGAAAAATGGCTTTGCCTTTACCAGTTAGGCTTATAACCAAAAATAAAAGGTTTTCATCGAGTACCCATATCATTCTTCCCTTTTCCCACATACTTTGAAAGTGATTACTGTAGGTGGATCTGGTCAAGGTGTTCTCAGCCATTACTCTAGGCAATGGACCTCTGACTTCAGCTCCTCCTTTGGGAGCATTCTCACTGATTCCTGAATCTTTCAAAAGTCTTCAATAATGTCACTCTCAATTTCACACCTCAATTAATGCACACATACAGATTATTAGTCTGAAGGAACCATTCAAAATTCCTTAAAATTATATACTTTATGAAACAAAAAGAGCTAAGACACAAAACAATTTTTTAAAAAATGCATACACACTAGAGTGTGGAAGGTTGAAGAGAGAGACTTTCATTTATTCCTTGAAGGTATGTTAGAAACCCATTTAAATCCAATATTGATAATATCTGTAGATTCTTCCAGCATTTTAGTCTTCCGATATCACCATTAAGGATGGAGTTGACCAAGAAAATATTCTTCTTAGGATTATATGGATGGGGAACTGGAAAAGTAAAGGTACTCTCCTTTGCATACATATGTTTTGCAAAGATGTCTCTGAAAATGGCCACAGTGATGAACTTTGGAGAAGAGGCCATTGGAGAGGGAAGACAAGTCCAGTAATGAACACAATACTAAGAGTCCAGCAAAGGCTACATGTCATCTGTCTTTATGTTGATATGACAGAGAAGTCAAATGTACAATCTCTTAAATAGGCCGTGATCTACTTTGAGAGATACATATGTTCTAAATGTGAAAGAAGGGATCACTGGTGGTGAAGTGTTCAGATAACAAAGACTTAAGAAGTTTACAGTGCTGGTGCATTTCTTATGGCCCACATTGGCAGATTATAAGGAATCACAAAGAGGATAATTTTGATTGTGATTATGTTTGTGACTATAATTGGGTAAAAAACAGAAAGAAAGAAAAAAGAGCCAAATAGCCAAAGTTATCTTGAGAAAAATAAACTGAGGAGATATTATGTTTCCAAACTTCATAATATACTACAGGGCTACAATAACAATGGCAGGTGGTGTGGGCATAAATGCAGATATATACCTCAATGGAAACAAAGAAGGCTAAGGAGTGCTTACATGTATAGCCAACTGATATTTACCAAGTGCATTGAGAATATATACTTGAAGAAGACCACGATTAACATATCTGGTGTTGGAAAAGTTGGATGTACACATACAAGACAGTAAAACAAGAACCTAGTGCATCAAATACTTAAATGCTCTTATCCTGACCAATGCAGATATGGATACTCGAAGTCAACCATTGGACTGATCACAGAGACCACAATGGAGGACTTAGGGAAAGGACTGAAGGAGCTGAAGGGGACTTCTCTGACATCAGTGGGAGGGGAGGCCCTTGTTCCTGTGAAGGCTCAATGACCCAGTGTAGAGGAATGGTAGGGTGGTGAGACAGAAGTGGGAGGGTGGGTGGGAGAGTGCCCTCATAGATGCAGGGTAAGGTGGGATGGGATAGGTTTGCAGAGGGGAAACCTGAAAGGGGATAACACTTGAAATGTAAATAAATAAAATATCCAATATCCAAGGAAAGTAAAAATATTTAGGCAAATAAAAAACATGAAAATATGGAGCTACTAGAAAAAAATTAAGGAAATCCTTTAGAAAATTGGCATTGGGAGTTTTTTTTTTTTTTTTTTTGTATTGCTGTTGTTGTTTTGCTGTTCTTATGTAAGAGCCCCAACGCAGAGGATTTAGATGGAAAATACAGACGATATAAGACTGCAAAGCATTGGCAGGGCACAGGAAACTCTCACTCAGGTGCCAGAGACGAGAGATAGAATAGCATGTTTGAAAGCTGTATGTCTAATCAGGTGTTGATAAATTAAAAAGTAATAGCCTGGCAGGGTATGGTTAAAGGGGAAAACTTTGCTCCACTGGTCGGACTGGAAGCTCATGTGGCCATGGAATACGGAGCTAACTCAGGAAAAGTGAGGAGGAGCTATGATGTGACTGAGCGACCCCACTGCAGGCAAAGAGATCGAGTCAGGACTGTGAGGAGAAACCTGCACATCTGTGCTCCTCCCAGCGATGCTCACAACCACCAAGAAACGCAGATACCTTCAAGTGTCCACCAGCTTGTGGATGATCATGGTAATAAATATGAAGTTTTGTACATAATTTGATGGGATACTATTGGGCCATGAAAAGGGAAATGTCTTGTCATTTGCAAAAGCATAGATGAAACTGGAAATAATTGTGTTTAATGAAACAAGCTTCATGGAGGGGGGCAAATATTGCGTAATTTTGCTCATACCTAAACTCCAAAAATAGCCTACTTGCATAGATGTTTATATTATAGCAGTGACTACAGCCGCCGGAGATTGAACTCTGGTCATTAGGTGTGGCAACACGAACCTTAACCTACTGATTTATCTCTTGACCTTTAACTCATATTTCTGAAACTCTATTCAAAATTCTAAAATAATCATACAATGAGATGGCATGGTTCTGGGTTTCCCTGCCACTCTAGTGGTTGTGGTACAATGTATGCCTCAGACACAATTGATTTATACAGATTGGCGCACAATTCATGTAAATTTGGGAAGAGTCTGGCCTGTAAATGTTCTTCAACATCCATGTACAACTGTGGACAAACCACATCACTTCCAGTGTCCACTGTGATAAACCTACAGCTCTTTACAGCATGTGAACACAGTTACCTATTACTTCAAAACATTTGAGACGTCGATCACCACTTTCCTGGGGCATGGGTTATGAATACGAGGTTAGCCTTGAGCTGAGAGTAAAGGCTAGGGCCAGTACTGGGAGCGCCTCACCTTTGTTTTTAGTAAATGTACTGAATTTGTGTGCATCTGAGACCAGAGAGACCTCCAGAGCACATGGAGCAGGGCGAGAGAGATGGGTAGGTGGTTACGAGTGCTTTCTGGTCTTGTGGAAGACCAGAATTTAGTTCACGGCATCCACATGTTACCCACAAGCATCTGTAACTTCATTTACAAGAATCCAGTGCCATGTTCTGTTAACTGTGGGCTCCTGCAAGCAAACAGTGCCCTCAGGCACACAAATGTGCATATAAAATAAAAATAAATATATAAACAAATACATATTTAAAATTTAGGAACAAGTCCTTTTCTTCTTAGCAAATCTTTCTTCTTAGCTAGTATGTTTCTGTGTTATTCCTGATGAGGACAGGGTAATAAAGAAAATTACCTTTCAATGTAAACTTTATCCACATCGGTTTTTACCCTATGAGTCTATAACTAATTCAGAAAATGCATTAATGTGTGTCAGATTTGCTTTAAAACACTGTCAAGCAAGAAGTGCTCATGTGTAGTTTAATGGAACCTGATCACAGGGAACTTTACTAGAGATGTAGGAAATACCATAGGTGAGGAAAGGAAGCTGATGAAATACACATTCAGAGCTATGTGGATAACTGGAGCATGACCCTGCTGGGAATTCTGTTCTGCATGTCTTGGTGAGTCAAAACCTTGGCACTGGTATTAGCAAGTTTAGCTGCTATACTCCAGAGTGCTGTGCTTGTAAGTGTGTGTGTGTGTGTGTGTGTGTGTGTGTGTGTGTGTGTGTGTGTGTGTGTGTTAAACAAGAAATGTTAAAAATCAAAGTCAGAAGCCCTTTATTTCCAAAGTCACAAGAGACAGTCTCGCCCACCAAAGGAAAGGACATACATCAGTGTTTCCGAATTTTCCCAAGTCTGAGACCCATCTGGTGCCATTGGGACTGAACTTGCATGTTCTATTACCACATAAAAATAGAACTTAAAATTGCATGATGCATAAGAAGGCTGTCAGTCTTGGCTACTATTAATGGCTGCATTTATAAAGTCAGCAGTATCTTTGCACTATTTTTCCCAACATTCTCTAAGGGCCTTTATAAACACTTTGTATACATTTGCTTACAAAATCCTTTAACACCAAATCAATGCTTTATCTTTCCCATGCCTCAGGCCAGGAAAACTCCACAAATCTCTGATATTATACAGAAGTTCACTATTATCCATGGGCATAAATAAAGGGATTCTCTTCCCCCTCCCTTCTTTCCTTCCTTCCTGTCCCTATGCCCCATCCTCCTGTCTTTTGCCCTCTTCTGTTTTGCCTCATCTCGAACGGATCGTTAAATAAAAACCTCCCCTTTAATAGAAAAAGATTACAGCCTCAAATTATTTTTAAAGTAAACATATCCTAATTTTGAGAGTTGCCATTCCTTCATAGGTTTAAAGGAAGATCTAATGTATGCAGCAAATTCATGCTCGTCAGGGACAAAGGTGGGACTTCGAACCCTGTTTCAGCCTAACATGCTGGACATTCACAGCCATTAATAATAAATTTTTCCCATCTATTTTAGATACAAACTTAAATAAATGTTTTCCTTCGTTCCTGGAGCACATTGTTAAATGAAAGAAATATCTGCTCTTGGAAATTTAAGTCCTAAGAGCTTCCCATCATGAATCGTAATTTTGAACAAACTGAATAGATCAACGATGGAAGGGAATACAATCGGCGCTGATGGAGACACCGGTCGTTGCATGTACAGGTTCCAATGCAGATTGAAAGATTCTGTGCAGCCGTTGAAAACCACTCATATGGCATTGCATCCATAGGTAGAAGTGTAGCAATTTTCTTCTACAAATTGCCTTTGTTGCTGAAAGAATACAGAAAGATTCTCCCAACTCTGTAGAATTTAACTCACCAATGCTTTCTCTCTTAAATAAAAGTGTTCATTTGTGTTTGAAATTGTTCCCTTTTGTGGTATGATACTTCTTGAAGTGAAGGAATGGATCCTCAGGTAGGCAACATGCTGCTGCTTTGTTCCAACAGCCCACAAGCGGTGCTCCAATCTACTTAAGGGTGGCAGGAATAAGCTTGTTTAAATACAGAATTGAAGCATATAAGTAATTCATACTTACATGAATATAAAGGTAGATATTAATTTCTGGAAAAGCCTTTCCATCCTTCCATCCACAGAACACAGTTTAGAAGCAAATTTGTTTTTTTGATTTTTTTGTTTATATATATATATATATATATATATATATATATATATATCGGTCACTTGTGGTTTCTCTTTCATATTCCTGGAAGTATTTCCATCAGGTGATTATTTTGCCATTTACAACAAGAATCCTTTGTGGCAAGTCACATGGTTGCTGTACAGGGACACCATCAGGAGAGGAGCATAGATTCAGGAGTACATAAAAATCAAGAGGTAATGAGGCTAAAAGCCATTAACATGACAAATTCCATTGTCGAAAGCCACATGCAATAAATACGTTTAACAAAATCAGATAGCAGGCTGTAATTGTTCTTTGGTACTACTCTCTGGAAGATTTTTATAATCATTAAAAATAAAAAAAGGCACTCCTTGCTCCAAAGAACCACAAAGGTACAATTATTCAGAACATCAGTCCCAACCAGTCTTAATGTGTCCATGAAACACGTTGCCAGGATTAAGACAGGAAACTGAGTAAAGACTTCATGGACAGACTTTTTTTTAATTTTTAAGAAAACCTAACCTTTTCCAGAAAACTGCAGTCAACTATGAAAAGCCTAGTGTGGGAGCAATAGTCATCCCCAAGGAAAACCATACCATTTAACTACACATTATCAAATGATCAGCTCTAAAAACATATATACAAGTAAGAATCATACAGACTGAACTGGTTATACATACTTATATACATACATACATACATACATACAAACATACATACATGAATGTACTAACAATTAATTAAAAACAGAGGTATGGATTTTAAAGAGTACCAGGAAAGGGATATAAGAAGCTTTAGAGTGAGGAAAGTAAAAGGAGAAATATTATAATTATATTATGATCTCAAAAAATAAAAATGTTTTAAAGAGCTACCTTTGGGAGTTCTATAGGTAATAATTCCCAAAAGGCCCCTCAAGATCTAAGCTATAGAAACTTTCCAGAAGGTACAGACAAAGTGAAAATGCCAAGTTGAATTAAGATGTTTCTCACCTCCTCCACAGAAGCATGTACTTGCTGATAAAAAGTAATATTTAATATTAATATTAAATACTCCAACAAACTGCTACATAAATTGCATTCTGTTCTCAACCCCGGCTGGCACTGCTGAAAATGTCTTCGAGTTAGTTACACTGGCTTGCTAGATGTCCAGTTTCTAGCTAAGTGGGAAACATTTACGTTGTGTATCCCAAGGCAAAGTGAAATAGAGTGCTAAAAGGAATGTCGGGAGACTGGATATATTAGGTCAAGGGGAAATGCTTCCCACACTGTGGGGCTGATCTCTTGAAACCCAGGGCTCCACTTGCATCATTTCAGCTATCTACATAATTGTTTTAATTATCCAACCTTAATATCGCTCTTAGATTCCTTGTAATACTTCCTAAAATCTCCCCGATGTTAGTAAATTGAATTTATATGCTTTCAACTTCCATTTTTGGGAAAACAAGATATAAATATAATCAAAGCCAATTTAAAGAGAAAAGAGAGATTAAAACAATACTCCCAATAATGAAAAGACTTGGGCTTTCCACATTCATCCACTGTAAAAAAAAAAAATTCATACATACATTAAGCTGTTTAAAACCAGTCATCAGGCATGATTGAAACCATCCTGGTACCAAGAAACCAGTCTTCAAATGCTTATCAAATAGTATCACTCAAGAAAGATTCAATTAGATTAAAGAGGAACACAAACAAATATGGGTACTTAATTTATTAATAGCCTGATTGTTACTAGGACGTTGAGAATGTGGGCTCTGTGGCAGAGAGACATGCACACACAGTTCTAATTAACACCAATCACACACGCTAATGGTAGAACCTACTGCTTAAGTAAATGAACATCCTTACCCCTGCTGCTTTGAAGAGTCTGATAGGCGTGCACTTTATTGACAAAGTAAGCTAATTTACAGAGTGATTGTCCAAGAGGGAGCTGCTGTTTATTTGCAGAGTTTTTCCCATTGAACTCACAGGGCAAACATAGCACTTAAATTGTTAATTAAAATATCAACAGATAAAAACGTAAACATTGGGTTTTCTTCAGAGCACAGTGACATAGCCTCACTCACAACCAGATCCGGATATGTCCTGATCGTTGATTTCCGACAACCAGTGTAACATCTAGACAACACCATGGTGACTCCGCTTCCTTCGTGTACAGAGGAGAGAAGTTCCTGACAAAAACAATGACGTTTAAATCTGCTCATCCTCAGAGCACCTAGGAACCTAAGGTGGTCTCCTTTCCCTGTGTGGCTTCAGTGAAACTCACCTGCAGGTACCAAAAAGGAACAGCTACATTTGAACAGCTTAAGGTGTATTGAAAACAGTATGCTGGTGGTGTGTCTTCTTAAACATCGGTCCTAAAATTGAGATAAGAGTTCCAGTGTCCGCATTAGCTCCAAATGGGAAGGGCAACTCAAATCTTAAGCAACACGTTTTGGAGTTCTATGGAAGCGTGGGAGTGGTTCGGTAAACGATGCCTGCATTGTTATGAAATACTGTTGTAGCAGGACGCATGCCCTCTTTGATTAGTTTATGTTGGTCTCCTTCTCAATTATTTTATTAACTTTGTGCCCTTAGGCTACCTACTCAAGAGGAACTCTCACTTGCTTGTTTTCTCAGAAAGCAGGGGAGAATATCCTTGCTATTGTGAACGAAGTCTGGTTAGCTAAGGAATACGTAAGTCCGGAAGTGCTGAGAACCCGAGGAGTGTTCCTAAAATACACTTCTTGGGCCTAATTTTCCTTTCCAAACCGGATTCTTAAGAAACCCAGACTTATTTTAGCAGTTGGAGGTGGTTTGTGGGATGGGAGGGATCGGTAAGATTCTCTCTCTCTCTCTCTCTCTCTCTCTCTCTCTCTCTCTCTCTCTCTCTCTCTCTCTCTCTCCTTTCAGAAATGCCAGATTTATTTTATCTGTATCTGGTCCTGTCACCCACGGCTGGCTCAAAGAAGGATTCCATAGCTGGTTGAAGAAGAGAGATGAGGAACTAGGTTAGGAGGTGAGGGAGACAGGAGATGCTGCTGATGGTGGGGACTCCCCTTTGTCATTAACCTTGACTTTCCTAAGGAATGAATTTCTGCAGTGATTATGAATGAAGGGCTTCTTCTGACGGTCATGCATAGGAGCCTGCAAGCTCACACCAAGGATGCATGTGTGTGGATACAGCCATGTAGGAAGGAAGGTGGACAGAATTTGAACAGACCGGTCTCCTAGCATACATACATGCTCCTTATCACGATGGGAATATAGTGGGAAGTAACATAGATTACGGTTACCATTCCTCCACACTTTGTAGGATTTACTAAGCCCAGAATTTAGCCAGGTAAAGCCAACTTTACACCTTGCCCAACAGCTTTCAGTGGATTGAGAAGCCAGAGATGGTCTGGTGAAGGGCTTTTGTAAGGTTGATAAACCTTATCAGCAGGGTTAGCATTTGGAACTCTGTGGTGCTTATCGACTTGAAGCTTGCAATCCAGCCCTTGACAATGAAATTGGAATGTAAAGTCAGCAGTGACAGCCACGTCGGTAATTCCAAAGTTTCTATTAGTCCTATTTAAAAGTTTTAAAAGGAAAAATGAATTTGTAGTAAGGTTTAGGCCAAACTAAAAAGAAAAAAAAGCAAAATAAACAACAAACAAAAAAAATAAATTATCTTAAATATGTCATCGATGCAAATTTACTTAGATTATCATTACTTTAAGGTACTTTTTGGAGTCTGCTGTGTTTTTTATACTTGTCTCACATAGCAGTTGGCTGTTGTCACATTTCAAGTTCTTAACAGCCATATGTGGTCCATGAGGACTCTACCCAACAATAGAATTGTAAGCCTCAGTTCAGCTCCTGTGCACACGGAAGCTACTCTAAAGCTGAGTTTCATATATATATATATACATATATATATATGTATATATATATATATGATTATATATAATATAATTTATTATATTAATATATTCATAAATAAATCAATATATTAATTATATAACATATTAATATATTTTCATATTCAGATTCAGAAGGGAGAGAGCAGGGTTGCTGCAGTCATTCTGGTCATATGCAATGGACAGCAGAGCAGAGAACTGAATGTTCTGGAAGCTTGGTGGGGCATACTCCGGTATCATACAGTACTACTTAAGAAATACCATTCCCCCATGTTGGAATGATTACAGAAAAACACGTCAGCACACAAGAGGTAGCTGAAAAAGAAAAATGGCACCTGAAACTTCAACCCTTTCAAGACCAAAGCCACGATCTCTAGCGGCTGAACTTCTGACGTTCCCACTTGCTTTGTGTGAAATCTAAAGTGCCATTATGTCCCGCTTCTCTTTGGCCCTGGCTTCCCAAAGCTGTCTCTCAGTTCTTCAGTGTTAGCCTTAGCTGCCCTGGCCGGTGCTTATCCACTTCCATGCCTAATTCTACCCGGCGTCTGCCGAGCACAAGTGCTCTGTCGCTTCTGTTTCCTTTTTTATCTGCAGTCCCAGTCGCAAGAGCTGACACAAGGTATGCACTCAATAAATGTCAAACAAATAATTGACTACTTGAAGATAATTTGTATTTTCTAAATGTCAGTGGGAAAATTAATACCAAACATTGTTTTATAACTTTTTTCTTATTAAAAATGTAATACTTACTCATTAAAGAAATTTGGAGAAACAAAATGATATAATATATATACATATATGTATATATATTATATATATATAAATATTTGTTGCCAAAAAATGTATGTTTAATGTTAGCTTATTCCGTGTATATTCTTTTTGTCTGTGTAGAAAATAAACATTTTTCAAGATTTCAAATTATATCATATTAATGACATTTTAACTATGCTGGGAAATAATTATTCAGTCATTACATAATATCCATTTATATTGATTTTTAGAAGTATACTCTTACCATGAAAAGTTTTAAATATTTACAAAATAAAGAACACAATATAATTAGCATAGATGGATGTAATCTCCCAAATTTAATATTAATACTAGTCCCCTTTGTCTTATTGCATTTCTGATATTTATACTTTCATAATTGCTAATCAATTTTTTGATATATTAATCATTTAATTGCTCAGCTACATTTGGCAATGAGAAATGCTTTGTGTTCTGGTGTTTTTAACCACACACGAAAAACATTTTCAGCTGACATTTTGCTCATGCCAGCATTTCCTTTTTTCCTTAAAAATTTTTTAAAAGTGAAACTTTTAAGTTAAAGGGCTTTAAAAAAGTATGCATTTAAATGTGGAGAAATAGCTCAGTGCTTAAGAGCTCTGGCTGGGGACCTGAGTTCCTTTTCTGTGCAACCTATCCAATGGGTGGCTAATAACTGCCTGCAACTACAGCTCCAGGGGATCTGAAGCTCTCTCTGGACTCCTTGTTATATAAACACACACACACACACACACACACACACACACACACATACACACGTACACACATGTACACCTACACATACACACAGATACACACACAATATACACATATACACACATACACACTCATGTACACATACACACAGATACACACACAATACATACATATACACACGCATACACACACATGTACACATATACATACACACAGACACACAGACACACACGCATACACATATACATTTTTAAAATGTCTCTATTTATATAAAAATATGCTTTTATAATTCACTATCAAATAGACAACACAACTGTAGTTACATATAATCTCTTTAGTTTTTGTAGATTTATTTGGTAATTACTAAAATTTATAAACATGGCTCAGAATTTTTGTTTAAGAACTATTATGTACTTTTTTTCTTTAAGATTTGTCTATTTTTATATATTGGTCATTTGTTCATTGCCTTTCCCTTAATAATTTGTAATACCAATCCACAGCTGATAATATATAATATATAAGGTTAATATAATATTTTATAGGACAAATTATAAGCATTTGAGGCTTTGGCATTAATTTCATCACACTAGAATTACTGTTATAGCCATTAATAAATTCCCATACTATATCTGGTTTTTAATTTTATTTCAAAAAAGTATTTTTTAATCTGATATATGCTGGCCTATATTTGATTTTTTCTGTTTTTTTTGTTTTGTTTTTTACTATTTTTGGCCTTTGTTTTTTCTGGAAATTATTTTGATGGAAGTTATAAGGCTATGAAAGGTCTATTTACTACTAATGATTAGCACCAATGCACTCTGTTGAGCCGTCTACAAGCTTCTTATCTTTACAATACATTCAACGCTAATGTATCATAGAGTTTGACAGACACTAATGTGACTGATTTTTTCCCATCATGTACATGATTATTACTTTATATAATTGGAAATGGGTTTATAATCACACGCTATAACATCTGGCTAAACACTTTCTCAGCCGTAGTCCTTTAAGACCTGTACTCTCCTTATCCTACCATGGTTCTGGTAATTTCCAATGTTATTTTCACTAACACCTTCTTCGTCTCATTCTCAGAGCTCTATGTTATTGGGTGAAAACACTGCTTTCTTCTTCATCCCCCACCACATCCTTACGTGTTAATCCAAGATCAGCAGACACCTGCATAGTGAAGAGGACAGCGTTGCTTCTGCTCATTCCCTGACATCTGTGCACGATTACTTGAGAATAAAAGAACTGTGTTCATGCAAAGGTTTATTCAGTCCTCAACTCTGAAACAGAGCATTGGAATGCTCGCCATGAAAGCAATGGACATTTGACTTCCTATATCATTTCCTAAAACCACTTTAGCTTCCTTTTTGACCAACTGGGGATATTTTTAAAAAGCTGTCCATTTCCACCAAATTTTTCCAATCAGGGAAGTCTCAGGAGACAAAACCCTGTATGCCTTTTAATGTCCCAAGTTTACATCAACGTGCAGCTCCTATAATCAATCAACTAATTAATATTGGTGGTGTTGTCACTGTCACCAAGTATTTGACAGAAACAACTTAAGAGGAAGGGGGTATTGATTTAGCTTACGATTCACAGGTTTTTCTACATCATGGCCTGAAAGTTGACTCCTTGGTGCAGACCAAACCATGAGCCTGGGAAACAGAATACAGCAGGAAGGTGTCAGGCCAAGATATAGCCCGCATGGACACAACACAACAGGAAACATATGAACACCAACTTTTCGCCACTTCCCAATAATCTATTGGTGATTCCACGAATGGATTAACCCATTGTTTGTGGCAGACTCCTCTTAATCTAATTCTCTCTGAAAATGACCTGACAGGCCCACACTGGGGTATGCTTCACTAATCTGGGTGCTTGTCAATCCAATTGAGTTGACAAACAAGTTTAATCACTATAGTAACTAAGGCTGAGAAGCAAGTGTTTGCCCTGTCAAAACATGTCTTCTTTGACTGTAAATCATGACTCTACTGGGATTTCCCCATTGATTGATCAGCCCAGGAAGAAACTTAGGCAGTGCCCAAAGTTCAAATTTCTTCCAGCTTTTTGATCTGAAGTTGATTTCTCTGAACCTCAGGTTTCCCACTAGTAACATGATACACTTTTGCCTTATCACGACATTTGATTCCCCAGCCTCTAATTCATCCATGAACGCTTATTAGAAAGCAGAGTGCTCACCTCCCACTCTGCTTAGCAATGTGTCCCAATTGTGTCCATGCATAGTGCCATCTGAGATATCCTGACTCATGAAGAACTGAGGAATACATAGTGATGTCTTAATGCCTACCCTATGATTATATACAAGGAGGCTTTCCAGAAATCCTTCTAGAATCTATCTGTATCCTCTACCTTTGCAAATGCCATGTCTTATGTTGCAATGACCAAGTCCTTGTTCAACAATAGACTGTAAAGGGAAAAACTGCGTAATTTCATGGCTAAAGGCATCTGTCCTTCATGGTTGTTAGGTACGAATAAACCTGGTGCTGAGAAATCTTTTCAGAAAGAGGTTCCTGTTTCTAAAACTCCGTCCTCTTTACCAATAAAACTGAGGGTGAATTTTTAAAGACCCCAGATTGCTTTTAAGTAAGGCTTCAAAAGTCTGACTTAGAAGGTTAACCACCCCAAAATGTAACCACACCCCTAGTGGGAAGCCATTAAGAGATTTCTCACTGTAATAGGTGCAGATAAAAAAAAGGATTTTTCCCTACACTATATTAATCATTTTGTCACCAATGAAACCATAGTGGAAATTAATCACACACATAATATCCAACTGTTCTTCAGCTGGACTCCTAGCCTCAATACAAATTATGTCAAGAATGAAAGCAATTACGAATTAATGCGTTTTATTTTTCTTAATCCTCTGTTTTCAGTCTCTCTCTCTCCATCCCCACCCCCCACCAACAACACAGTGTTTACTCAGCTTTTGTGCAGAAGGATTCCCAGTGTCTGTTTGACACCTGAAATCTGAACGATTAATACCAGCGAGAGGAACTCGACCAATGGTTCAGCAAGCCATGAATAAAATCGCTGAGCCAAAGGTCAGCACAAGTTAAGTTGTAGCTTTGCCTTCCCTTGGAAAGAAGAAGAATGAGAAAGAGAAAAATGAGGGGGGGGGGCAGGCAGACGGAGACAGAGACAGAGACACAGAGAGACAGACAGAGACACAGAGACACAGAGAGTGACAGAGAGGAGGACATGGGAAGGAGAAAGGGAAAAGGAAGGGAATCAGGAAAGAAGGCAGGGAGACAGGAGGGTAGGCTAGAGCTGGGGGGGGGAGGGAGAGAGGGAGGGAAGAAGGAAGGGAAGGAAAACGGAAGGAAGGAAGGAAGGAAGGAAGGAAGGAAGGAAGGAAGGAAGGAAAGAAGGAAGGAAGGAAAACAGAAAGCAATTTCTTCAGGCATTAATATCTACTCCCCTAGGACAATGCAAACACAGCCTGTCTGGTCATTTCCCCCAGTACAGACACCTTCTGTTATTAGAGTTGCTGTGTTTGCCACCCAGCCTGGTGGAACGGCCCACTTCAGCAATTTCAAATCACAGTTAAATGCTGATGCCCCCAGGGCTTTGACTACTGCAAACAAAGTGAGCTCAAAAGTTGCAGACGCTTCCCTAAAGTGTGTTATAGGGCTGTGAATTTCACAGGATGGCTATTAAGGGGGCAGAAGTTGTACTCAAACCATCTTACAATCAGCTCTCCTCCCGGGGCTTTCCCGTCAGGGCTGAGAAGGCTCCCAGACCACACCAGGCAGAAGTACTGTGTAGTATTGATTAATTAGGGGCCCGGCCATCCAGTGTTTGAAACTTTTATGTATCTGATGGAGGACTGTGTTTAATATAAATGATGGATCTTACATTGCAGGAAGAATATTTTAAACAGCGGGACCAGTGCAAAGCCACACGCTAACAAACGCTCGATAAATATCAATTAATGATGAGGGCCTCGGAGGGCGGCTCCAGTAAGTGGAGAAAGGAAACCTGGCCATTGTATAAGCAAATCAGACACCACTGAGCAGAAAGTAAACACAGAGATTTTTTTTTTTTAAGCTGGTCATTATTTGAGTAAGAGCATGCTTTTATTAAGTTAGAAGGCAATTTTTGGGTCAATTCAAAGTTAATAAAATACTAGGCTCTCTCATCTCTCAGGTTCCTCACATGTGGCTCTGGGACAGACGCCACAAGTTTGGGTAGTGAATAAAGGGATAAAGTATATGACTTAAATGAGTCTATACTTGATACGACAGCAATAATAATCAACACGTCTAGCTCATTAAGAAGTCATGGGAAATGTCATTTTGACATTTACGAGGGATTACTTGAAGTGGTGAAAAAGCCTTTGAGCACCGCCATTATGTGTCACTCCGCATAGCGCAAAGCATATTGCCCCGCTTGGATACGAAGTACTTGGTGGTCATGTGATGTGCTGGGTAAGATTGGAACCTTAATGGTTTAAAACTTGACACAGTGAAATAATACCCAGCCTGCTCATGACTCGGAGAAGCTAAGGCAGAATTTCAACAAGAATTAAAGATACAGAAAAAGTATGTTCAGCCAAAAGAAACCATTATTTTGAAGTCAGAGAGTTACAAACACATTTCTGAGATGCTGATAATGACAAGATGATATTTCTACTTAGTTAAATAGAATTTTCAACATCCACGTTCAAGTTCATAAAAATACTTTGAATGATAATTACCAAACCTGCCAAGTGCATTTATAAAGACAGCATATATGTTGATCGTAGCAAATGTCTATATTTGGGATGTTGTATATAAACATAGACATTCAGTAATTATCACAGTTGCTGTTCATTTTGGTGGGAGGAGACAGAACAAATATAAAAGCAATCATTTCATTTATGAAATAGAAGCATACTCTTCAGATCATATTCCAACCCTACCTTATAAATTTAGAGTGGCCTAAACTTCTTAATACTTAAATAATATTGAAGATATACTTATATCAAAGATTCACAAGGCTACTTTAAAACATCTTAGGCAGGAGAGATTAAAATACATGGGAAAGTAATGCACCAGGGTAGTCAAAGAATTCAAGATTGAAGGCCAGACTGGGCATCACACAAAATGTTGTTTCAAGTATGTGTGTGCATGTGTACTGTGTGTGTGTGTGTGTGTGTGTGTGTGTGAGTGTATGTGTGTACGTGTATGAGTGTTTTGTGAGTGAGATTATATATATATAACATATAAAGGTATACTATATATACATGTGTGTTCTTTTGTATATATGTGTGTACACATACAAATACTTTAATAAAGACTTTCATGGATCCAGAGCTCACAAATACACTTAACTAATGAACTTGGCCATACCAACTGTACTAGTCAAAGTTCTACCTCCCATTCTATCTCTTCCAAAAGCACAGGATTGAATATAGACCCTTTACTTCTCTGATACTTGTGTCCTATAGTCCACAATGTAACAACACTGAATCCTACAAGGAATATAGTAAAGACACACAACAGGGCCTTAACAGCACACTCCCTTTAACATGTTCACACATGAGGTTAAATACTTAACCATTAACCGTATGAAATCCCAGCACCAAAATGAAAGCACATACTTCTCAAAACACACCTTTTTTTCTTGTGTGCCTTAGACCAATTCTTCAATTTCACATCTTTTTATTTTAAACTTATTTGTGTGTGTGTCTGTGCACGTGCGCATGCACAAACGTACCATAGCAAGCACACATGTAGAAGTCTGAGGATTCTGTTCCACTCTTCCAAAATTGGGGTTCTGGAGATGAAACTTGGTTGTCAGGCTTTATAGCAAGCAACTTCACTTTTTTAACAGGCTGAGAGATCTCTCAGACCTAGCTCCTGCACTCTCTATATTATCTATTTATGAAATTGTACCTTTATTTCTATTCTATTCCTCTCCAAAATTAAACTACTCTTGATAAACTTTGATGGCATTCCTAAGGGATAAGACTTTGCACAGTTCCTTGTAAGAGTGATATGTGTGTGTGTTATGTGTGTATATGTATATATATATATATATGCTTGTGTATGTATATATGTGTATACATATGCACAGATATATGTCATATTTATGCATTTATATCCATACATACAATTATCATGGGGTGTGAGACATCTAATGTTTTAAATGACTATCAAGGACTTGGGATGTGCTTCTATTTGAACAGTACCTTTCTATACCAATTCTGAGTTTGGATTCCTAGAATCCATGTAAAAGCATGGACATAGTGGCATATATGTGCAACACCAAATCTAGTATAGCAGAAATGTGGTGTTTTGAATGAGAACAGCCACCATTGACACATATGTTTAAATACTTGATCCCTAGTTGGTGGAACTATTTGGAAAGGATTAGGATGTGTGGCCTTATTGAAGTAGATGTTTAACTAGGAGTGGGCTTTGGGCTTTCGAAAATCTCATACAATTCCCATTGTCTCTACATTTCTGCCCTATTTGAAGACCACGATGAGCAGGAGCTCTGTGATTGCCTGCTTGCTAGCTGCCATGGTTCATGTCAAGATAGTCATGGATTCTAACTCTAGGGAACCTCAAGTCCTCAATTAATGTTTTTTTTTCATAAGTTGCCTTTCTAACGATATTTTAAAACAGCAATATAAAAGTCAGTAAGACACATGATTTTGAGAGATTGGTGGTTCTCTACTGCTCATTAACCAACTAGCCTAGTCAAATAATGAGCTTTGGATTCTGTGAGACTTTTTCCAAATTTTAAGATGAAGAATGATCAAGGAATGACATTAAACATCTACTTGTAGCCTCCATAGGCTTTCCTACACAATGCACATGCGCAGCCATAAGCAGATATATATATATATATATATATATATCCCCTCCACAAAATAGTGAATACATTACACACACACACACATGCACACGCACACGCACACACACACGCATACACACACACCAATTAGCGAGTCATCTTCAAAAGTTACTATGGGATGTAGTAGAATTGCATTAAAAGAATTCCTACTGTGGAGCTTTTTTATACCTATCAGTTTTATGTATTTATCAGTGATTGCAAGCTTCAAACAATGCAGTATAATAATGTTCATCGTCTCACCAAATTCCAGAAGAGCCCCTGAAACTCCCACTGAATGGAGTTTCAAGAGTCCCTACACAACCAACTTCACTTCATCTAATATAATATGTTTTGTTTAAGTAGCCCCTGTTTGTGCTACCCCTTGTAATATGGTTGATCTGCCAGGAGCCATACCCTTAAAGAAATCTGACTCCCAGTAGCCATCAATTCCCACTAACATCTCAGTTACCAGTGGGAATTCATGTGCACTTTATGCTAGGCATGCTGGTACATTTCTGAGTTTCTATAAACAACTGTTTCTATTTATCCAGAAAATCATTTTGTCATAGTCACCTTCCTCTTCTGGTTCTTATAGTCTCTCTGAACTATCTTCTATGATAATTTCTGAGTCTTGGGGAAATAGATGTGGTTTAGATTTCCCATTTATGGAGAAGCTTTCCATAGTCTTTTATTCTCTGCATGGTGACAAGTTGTGGGTTTCTTTATAAGTCAACATCTCCTGTGAGAAGTTTCTCAGACGAAGACAGATAGATGGACTAATCTATGGGTATATCAAAAGTCATTAGGGGTTGCTTTAATACTAGGCCACTTAGTTAAATCATAGTATTTGGTTTGCCCTTAGGTCTTATGGCCTACCTAGACTCAGGTATTTTGTCACAATAATAGTGTAAGGTATAGGCTCCATGTAGAGGCACTGGTCTTTAATACCATCAAAATACCCTTGGCATTTTGTGACTATTGCACTAGTAGGCAAATCTTGTCTGACAAGACAGTGTTGTAGTTCACAGAATTCAACTAGATAAAATTGATGATTATTTTTCTCCTCTGGTAGTGTGCATGGTAGCTTCCTGTATTAGGCGAGTTAGCCTGTGGGGATGAAACTTCCACACCACCCCCAGTTTGACTCTTCTCTGTTCTAGGAATTCAATATGCGATGACTTCAGCAATTTGTTCTTGTTTTCAATTACAGGAAAGTAACCACGAACGATGGTAATAGACATTAATATTCGAGGGGGTTATGGGACCGTACTGAATAATAATTCCAAGAGTTAGCCTGTGGATGGTGCTGAGAGCTGCATGTGTTATATGATTATAAGTGGGGTCATTGTCTCTTCTTCTTCCTCAGAGAGTAACCCAGTTTTAAAAAGAACACATGCACACATGCTTTCATGCATACACACACACACACACACACACACACACACACACACACAGAAACTTTGTCACTGCAACCTTCACTGATGCGTGAAAGGCAGCTGAATGAAGGTAAACTTTCAAGATACATTGAAGGCCCACAGGCTAGGTAGAGGTATTACTAAATATTTGTATTGGGGCATTAAAGTAAAGTTTACCCTGTGGGTTTCCTCATTCATTCTAATGCTCATTTGTGTTCATACATTAAATAAAATGGTGGATATTTTCTAAGAGCACACAAGCTTCAAATGCTGTATTTATTGACATTCATCTAGCTAACTTAAAATGAAAATTATTGCATTTATTATAGCAAAACCTTTACCATTTTCCCTTCCATGTGTCTATATTAACCGTTGATAAATTCTGACTGTGTACTTTTGTGTGGTTAATTACTGTATCAAAAATGCATAATATCATAAGGACAAATGTCTTACAAATCTGTGACAGGAATCTGTAAGGAGTTAGCATCTGTCGAATAGTTGGAACTTTGCAAAGGCAATGGATTCTAAGCAACTGCTTTTCAGAGTGAATCACAACTATATTTACCAAATGCGTTAGTCTGGATGGATATCAGCTGATGAGAGCTTTTCCATTCCTCTCTGTGATAAAAAATCTGCTTTGTTTTGCAGTCCTTATTGATGTTCACCCTTTTGGTAAAAGGAAAGGCTAATTTTTTTGTTGCTTGAACATGTAGATCATGTAGACAGCAAAGTTGACTAGAGGTGCACACAAGTTATTTGAAACATCAACTTCCAAACATAGAGAGAGGACAGGGCAAGTATAAGCACTGGTGGGAGAAGCCAGGGCAGAGGAGGAGGGGGAGAGGAAGAGGAGGAGGAGGAGGAGGGGAAGAGGAGGAGGAGGGGGGAGAGGAGAAGCTAGGAAGGTAATAATAGAACATTTGACTCATGTGGGGTGAATCACAAAACAAAGTCCTGTCAACATGTGCATATCCCCTGTTTGAATGTACTGGGAAGCCTGGCATTGGCTTGCAGATTCCTAACACCTGTGAATTCATTGTCATCCTCAGTGGCATCATCATGGTGGTCTTTACAGGTGCCATAAGAATGTGTTCGACGGGTACTGTTCTCAACGAGTGACCTTTCCTCTGATCCATTCTGGCTAAGTTTCAGGACCAAAAGACACTCCAACAATATCCTAGCAGTTGTTACTACGGTCTTGACACTTCTGGTGACTTCTTTGACCAGCACAAATGAGGTTTTGGGAAAGTGGTGAGATGCATTCCAGGAGGCAAAATTTTAATCATTCAACTGCTACTGGTGAAAATCATTAATTTATTTTTGTTTCAAGCATCTACCTTCTATAAAAGACATTTTTTAAGTATTGAAATTTTCAAAAAAATATTTAAAACCAAGACAGCAATGGAAGGATACAAAAGTAGCTGAAAATAAAAACAAACAGAAAGCAAGAACTTATTTTATAACAGAGGATTTTTTTTAGTTCAGTGTAACCAGTCAGTACTGACACTCTGCTGGTAGATATATCATTATAAATTTGTCTAAAACCAAATGATCTACCACACCAAGAGAAAACATTTTACATAAACAGAAGATTTGAATGGCATTGATAACAAATGTATCTTGCTTTCTAGGGCTGATTATGGGAGAAGCTGTGCCAACATACTGCAAGGGTAACGGAAATGCCTATACCTTCTGCTAAGGCTGTAATCTCAGAACTGTGTTTAAAACCACCACAGTCACATCTGCAAAATCAATGATTTTGTCTAAAGCAAGCATAGTCTCAAAGACGTTGACTGTCTTACCTTAAGTCTCCCAGCTAAAATGTTCCATAAGTGGCAGATGACCTGAGTCTGTAATTTTAATAAGCCAAATATTTCAAATGAGTTTTCCAGCACTGTGATTTTAATGATGTTTAAAGACACGATCACACATTATGAGTTGGCAGTGCTCTCCTTAGGTTGTAAATAATATTCCTAAATCTCATTTGAACATGTGTTTCCCAGGACAGTGTTTCAATATACAGAAGATAGATACAGTCGATATTTCTATACTGCATCTCAAAACATCATGTAGCCAGAACTCACAGTGGAAGCGGGAGATCCTTATGAATTTAAAAAAGTTGAATATGGGATCAGCATTTGTTGCAATGTAATCAGGATCCCATGGAGGATGAATAAGGGTAAATATCACAAAGCGTGTGTGGGAATTGGGAGAATGGTTAGCGGGAAGATAGTTAGTAGGGTTTCGTTCGAAGAGGGTGAAAACGGTTCTGGAAATTCAAATCCCTAGGCACTGGAGCATACACAACATCACATGACTCATATAAAGGCTGGGGTCCCCAAAAAGATAAGAAAACACATAGGAAAAGAAGTTGCTTAGATGTAGAAGATAAGGAAAATAGCAATTGATTTAAAACTACTCATTTAACAAATACAGTTTGCTAAATGCCAGTTACATTTTCAGTATGCGAACATCTTCATTCTTATATTATGAAATGCCCATAAATCTACAGCGTACATCAATGGGAATCAGTTTAGACCACAGAGCACTTGAATATGAAACACAGAATGATGAAAGCAGCTTCGTGAATGGGCATTTTATTTCATTCCTTGTCATACGGTATGAGAAGACTAAAACAAATTAACCATCAAGAACAAATAAAAATGAGTTTATGTATTATATAGGGGGTGTGTGTTTGTGTGTGTGTGTGTGTGTGTGTGTGTGTGTGTGTGTGTGTGTGTGTGTGTGTGTGTGTGTGTGTGTGTGTGTGTGAAGTAATTAGACCTTAATTCCATTGGGAAATGGTGAGTTTGTTAGGATGGCACTCTTGAAACTGTGTCAGGACAATTTTACAAAACAGTGATAAAAATGTTACTTTCGACGTGTGAGAATGTTCTGGAAATCTCACACAAAACATGCACATAGTAAAGCAGCAGGCATCCAGCTGCTATGCCAGTCATTACGTTAATATCACTCATTCTAATAAACATTTTCAAGGGGATGTCTGATAGTGTTTTGAGACTTGGGCTTGAGGTATCTTTGGAAGATGAACACACAAAGGTGGAAGGGACAGGAATATAGTCACTGAACCCTGAATGTTACAGAAGATATAGACTCAACAGAGCCAGAATTCCTATACCACCAGTATCTAAAGTAATAAGCAGCCCCAGGAGGAAAGACCTCAAACTGAGTTTTCAATAATGAGAGGCACAGATTCTGGCATATAGGGGAAAGGAGTTGGGTCCTGAGCATGAAAATTCCCGTGAGCAAATTCAAATGACTCTATGATGAGCAAAGGCAGAGGAAGGCAGGCAATTTAGTCTGGCTATAATTGAAAGCCTGGGTCTGGTTGGGGGCAAGTGATTAGGCAACGGGGTACACAGTCCTGCATTTTTGGAACATGGGGAAAATACATCCAAACAGTTAATTCTGTTTACTACAATCTTTTACTGCAGGTCAATTTCTTTTCATCAACCTGAATAAAAAGTAGTTGAGGGGCAGAGTATTGGACATTAAAGAATGCCAAATTCCTTTTGTCCACACAATTAGCCTCCCTTTCCGTGGAAAGACCCTTCTGCTGTGAATGTCATGCCCTATGTTGGGATCGTGGACCATACAAAGAGGAAGAATGGCAGGTGAGCTCAAGCATTCATCACTCTCTGCTTCTTTACTGCAGACGCAACATGGCCAATTGCCTCATACGATTGCCTATCTGCTGCTAGGACGTCCTTGCCATGATGAACTGTGATTTCAAACCGTGAGCCCAAACAAGCACTTTCTCACTGAAAGTGCTTTGGTGGAGTCATTCTATCAAAAATGGGGAAAGCAGTATGGTGACAATGACCTTTAAGTTCACCTTTAATTATTTGATTATCCTTCACTTCCTCTTCTAGATGTGGCTGGGCATTTGGCTCTTTCAGGAATTTTCTTGTTTCTAGAAAGGTTGTGGTCTCATGACGACCCAGAAAAGACTCTATTGGTGCATTTCCTGTGTTATTGTACATAAATATGCCAGTTTTTCATTAGACTGCCTCACTGTTTAAACTTCAGTTCTTAACACAGATTCTAGACGTTCATCAGTTAGCTTCTAGTGAGCTAAGGATTACAAGATTCATGGATAGCTTTTTCGTGATTTTTAAGTAATTGGTGGTGGTAGATAATGCCATATCCAGTTGATTACTTGCAAACTGTCATTGAGATATTTTAGAAATTATTATAGATGGGCTTATTATTGATGATAAACACAGATTTATTCAAATTTATGGTTTGGTTTTTCATTTTCCATTCAGTTATGGGACATACATAACGTTTTAGAAATATTATTTAAAGTGCGTGCTACATCCTTACGGAAATGATCACAAGCACAAAGTTGTTCTTTCTTGACCTACGACTTAAAATTCCTTATCTGCCTGTTCACTTGGGCCGAGTCTTAGGTCAGTTACAGTGGGAGCTCACCTTCTAGATTCAGTAGTTCATTAACTGTAGGGAGCTAGCCACTCACTCCCCATTGTCTGCTTAGAAATTCTGTTATTTAGGCACCTAGCCCATGAGGCCCCAGGGAGTGGCAAGGTCTGGTGGGGGGGGGTGGAGGCCTGGAGACGTCCTCTTGGAGACAGGGGAGGAGGTATGGGATGAGGAACAGTGGGTGGACTGGGAGGGGGATAATGACTGGACTGCAAAAACAGATTAAAGAATAATAATTTTTTAAAAATTTAAAAATAAATTCTGTCATTTAAACAGAGAAGGTGGTAAATCAACAATGGAAGGCTGAGATTATTTATAGCTATTTATCAATCATGTCCCCTTCCAGGAGGGCCAGTCACAGAATGAAGGGACAGGCGACCCTGACTAGCGGGAAGAAGGGAAAAGAGACAGAAAGAAAATCCCAAACATATCTAAGTAGAGGTGTCCACAGTTCTGCATCAACCTTCTTCTTCTTCTTCAGTCTCCTTATGGACGTAAGCATCTTCAGAACCTAGTTCTGGTGCACTTAAATCAGTGAGATTCAGAGATTTCTCACTTACAACAAAGGTCCGAACGCTTGCAAAATACAAGACAAGGTCAAAGTTTCTCTTCAAATTACGCATTTCAATTATTTCCCTGATACATGGCACATTTTCTTAAAACATTTCAGTTGGGTAATTGCAAACTTAATTCTAGTAACTAATTAGTGGAAAAGCAAGGTCTGTGAGAAACAACGCTTCCTACACTGCATGTGTAAAGAGGGAAATTAGAGGCAATTTAGAATTGTAGGAGCATAGAACGAATGAAGTCAAACCCTTAAATTTGATATTCTACTACTGATCCAAGAACTCATTTAAAACATTAGACCCTCCGTGGCAACTAACATCAAAGCGAGGTTAAAAATGTGATTTTTTTCCAATCAAAAGCAAAAATACACTTGGAAATTTTGGTCTCGTTTTTGTTTTCACGATTTGCCTGGAATTTTCCGTCATGTTTTCGTTTGATTTGGATGATGATTAGCGAATTCTGTACAGCCTAATTCCAGTAATAATCATTTCTCTCTGCCACTGGGGAGTGCTTCCCTCCTCATCACACCTCGCAAATATTTCTTGATTAGACCTTCCGACAATTCTTGGAAGGAAATTGGGTGATATTTTCTGTGACTGCATGGTCTCCGAGGAAAGCATCTATTGGGATAAACCAGTCACCAGGACAGTAACTATGTCTCTCAGTGAAAAGAGGGAACTCACAGCATCCTGCAGGCCTTATATGTACTCATCAAATAGAAAGGGGGACCAAGTGAGCATTTAGCTAGGACCCTTATGAAGGGCTGACTGTGTCCATGTGGTTATAGCAACAAAGTTATACATACAGAATACGTGCATGCAGAAATATGTGCACACAAAAATATGGACATAGGTAAAATACATAATATATATGTACTTATTTTTCAAATTATAATCATGTGTGATTAAGCAGTCCAATGTCTAAATTTCATTAAACATGAATTTATAAGAACTTTTAAGTTAGTGCAAGTGCCAATGAACTTTAAACAATTGGAGAAGGCATTGGGAAGGCAGGGAGCATAACTTATTAGAATCAAATTGTAAATATTTTTTTCCATTAGCAGGCCAATTTATCCTGTTAATGTCATGTATGTCTTATTTATGTTGGACTGTCATTCATTGCTATTTTATAGTTTGAAAATCATGGACGTGGAGTCTGAATATACTATGACACATTCTTGCTATTATAATCACACAATTCTTAACTTACAATATTTAAAAGTACACAGAAACTGCATGAATAACATATTACGATTAAGTTAAAAAATATTATTACATAATGAAAACAGAAGGCCACACCTTTAAGCTTGTAGAATTACTCAGAAAAAAATATAATTAAACAATCTAAATATTTCAAAGTATTCGGTGAAGTGACAGGAAATCCAGACTAGGACAACACACATTCACACGTTGTTGGGTGGGGATGGGGAATGGGGAGAAGGGAGCTAACTTTCAGACTGTCATCTAGCAAGGTAGGATAAATTGAATTCTCTGCCTGCACAAACCTGTCAAAATGCTACTGATGAGGGACAAAAAGCAGTGAGTGACCAACAACTCACCCTAGGAAAGCTATTTTCACTTATAATATTTCAGATGCTCAATCTGGAGTATGTAAAATGACATAAACATATTCTAAGAAACTAAAGCATTAGAAGGAACACAGTGCTCCTGTGTTGATCTGTGTTAGGGAAAGGATCATTTCAACCAATCTGAGAGACTTTTACATGTCACCCCATGCTCTGTTGCTTGGCAACATCGGCAAGTCCAAATACTTGATGAGTGGCATACGGTAGAAACGCCTGAAAACTCTGGATCAACTTATCTCCGTATTCCTATGTGGATGATGCTTTGGCCTCTTGAGAAGTTGTGGGTAATTCTACTTCTCTGGTGAATAATCTGCTGCTTAATTTAATAAGCACGTTTTGATGCCATGTGTAAGCATTCCCTGCCAATAAGAACAGTGATCAGAAGAGGTTCCTCTGTGGGACGTGTGTTCTTTGGGATGGTCTTGCTGACGTGATGGATCTAGTTAGTGGCGGGTCAGGAATGTTTCTAGATGGATCTAATGCTCTGTCTCAGAGTGGGTCAGGTGGAAAAGCTATTAAAGGATGAGAAATCTCTCTCCCTTTTAAATGAGTCGTTTGTCACTCTCATATATACTCCTGACATTTTCATCAAGCTAAGTAAATCACCTGAGCCCTGGCGACAGCCACATCATGACTAAACCCAAGACAACACTGATGGTATACTCTGCAAACTTCGGAAATGTTAGCTACATGAAGCTCTTTTCTACTTGAAATAGTGACCCTTGGGCATTTAGCTATGGTACCACAAGACAGTCTAATTTAAAAAGCCAGCATGGAGGTACACGAATTCATATTAGTCCATCATTGATAAAGGCAGAACAAATAGTCACAAATGTACCTAAAGGAACATTGAACAAGAGTGATCACAAACTATTATCAGTAGTTCTGGAGAGATTATTTTACTACTTTCTATGGAGATGTGGGCTGGTGTTTTAGGGAAAGAACCCTATGCTATTATTTACCTAAGTCAATTACAGACAGTTCTACAGAGAAATTTCTGTAGCACCCTCTAACCTCTTGTCCATTCATTGGAGCATTTAATGACAGGTAGATTTCTGATTGATTCCTTTATTTGGACATGCAAACATCATCTATTCATTCCCTGCTAGGATATGCCTGGCATTTTATTAAGTATTGAGGTAAAAATACAAACACTGGATAATATATACCCATTATTTGTTCACAGTCTAGAAGACACCTGAAAGAAGGAAAAGCAAATGCTAGCATGCTGATGTGCCGAGATTATGAAAAGCAGGTCACAGAAGGGACCTGGTTATGAGGGCCTCCACGTAGCCTCAGAATGTGTTCAGACACAGAATCTCAGATCCCTTGAGGCAGAAATGCTCTGCAGTCACACAGCGTTCTCCCTGTGAAGGAGCATATTGAGTCTCTCAGATCGTATTTTTACTTGTGTTTTCTCCTTAGGATTAAAAAGGAGACAAAGTGGAAAAGTCTATTCCCATGATGGACAGATAGCTTTTTCTTTTCTCGGTTTTTCCATCTTTAAAATGGAGACGCCGATAATTGTCTATCTGTTGGTTCCTGTAGATTATATGCCTAAGAGCTTCCATTTGATATGCTGTTGCTATTAGTATGTTCCTCAGTTGCTGTGGTGGAGGAAAAACATTCCACTAGGCTCTGCTTTGTCTGTACTTACCACAGAATGTAATATGTGTGTTCTAAGCCAGTTGGTAGAGGTCCCAGGAGAACATCAAGCTATTATTTTTTAAAAAAGGATTATACATATGTGCAAATTGGAAGGTTTCCTTCAAGTCTTACTCTTCTAAAAACAAAAGAGCAGAAAAAACCCATCACAGAATTATCGTGACTACTTCACATTCATATAAACTTGCAAGTGAATCTTCAACTGGGAAAGCATGAGAGTGCTTCCGATGACAATGCTAGGTGATTGTGTAGTCTGAATGAGTAACTAAAATGAAGTAGGGAGGTTTAAGAAGGAAAATAAAAGGGGTTGGGGATTTAGCTCAGTGGTGGGCTTCCTCAGCTCCAAAAAAAAAAAAAAAAAAAAGAAAGAAAGAAAGAAAGAAGGAAAATAAAAGTTTATCTGAGTTAGCCCGAGGCTCTCACTGTGGAGAAGACATGGAGCAGGGTACTGCTCATCCACCTATGTATATAATTTATACATAGTTATGCATATCTGCATATTTGGGAGACAAAGACTGCACTGTATTCAATTCCACATCACCAGCAATTGATGTACTGCACGGCTCAACATTTCTTTCTTCAGTCTCCTTTTCGCCCCCCAAGAAAGGGTTTCTCTGAGTAGCTCTGACTATTATGGAAAAATGCTCTATAGACCAGGCTGGACTAGAACTCACAGATCCCCAAGCCTCTGTCCTCGAAATACTGGGATTAAAGGTGTGCACTGCCTTGCTAATTGCTTCCATTTTACTGAAAATACATTTTTCGCATATACTATATTCTGATCACAGTTTCCAATTTCATCTACTTGTGCCAATTTTTCCCTATCTCCCATCCTACCCAGAACCCCTATCTATTTTTCTCTTGTTAGTAAGCAATCAAGCTTCCAAAGGATAGTAAGATAATATAACATGAGTAATATAATATATTATACTTAATATATTATATTATTATAGATATATTCATCATATAATTATATGTAAGTATATTATATACAACAGTATTAGATTAATTATGTATTAATAACAATCAATGTATAAATATATTATATACAAATTATATATATGTAATATATACTTTGTATATATAATATATACTTTGTATATATATACAAAGTATAATGTGTCAATATATAGTGTAATGTATTACATATGAGTATTTTTAACGAGTCAACTGTGCTACTTGGCAGTTGTTAAGACATCTTTGAACCTTTTTATGTATGTGTTGATCCCATCACTTGGGTACTGGCAGTAATACACAGCTTAGATGGTGGAGAGACTCCATTTGATGAGATCCATGTTCATTCATTACATGTGGGAACTTACTGGTTTCTCCTGACTGTGATATAGTTGCTACCACTATTGCCCCACTTTAGACATAAGAACTAAGTTTAGGGACATGAGGAAGACCTACTGGGCTGCGTTAAAGAGCTGCTGGTCTGGGGTTAAGAATCATCTGTGACTCCAATCAGACATGAGCACTCTAGTGTCTAACTACTGCTCTAGGTACTTAAGTTGGGGTGACAGAAATGAATGATCAGCCCAGACTGAGGAGATCCTGTAAGCGTGTTTTATTCTTTTGCCTTAGGTTATTACCTCAGATATGTTTTTATGGACCTTTGAAGATTGTGTTTAAACCATTGAGCCAGGAGAGTTCTCCACCACACTGACCTTGAGCTAAAAAAATTCTAAAAGGGAAGAACAGGGCTTTGTCTTGTCACCAGGTAGAGTCTGAGAAAAAGAGAAGAGCCAAGCATATAAAAACGTTGGATCGAAACTATGAAAATAATTACTTTCTCACTCACTGGTGTGTGTTTGTGTGTGTGTGTGTGTGTGTGTGTGTGTGTGTGTGTAAGCAACTTAAGTTACTTAAACACTGAAAACAAAACAAATTCTGGCACATGAAGTCAAGTGGGGAGCTAACGGAGCGGAGGGTATTGAATCTCAGAATCTCTGACATGAGAACATCCACATAATCCCCAGGGTAAAGGGAAACGCCTGATACAACCAGTATTGATTAGCAAGGGGGGGGCTCCTTCTGGCTTTAGTTAGGTTTGATCCAATACCTGAGTTTTCTTCTTCGGCAAACTCAGGGAAATTATGTAACCTGCCACTGGGCTGTGTAAACACTCAAAGAAACGATACAGATAAAATGAGCTGGACAATTTCTGTGGCATTGAAAACACACAATGTGTTTTCTAATTCTCATACAATGGCTAAGAAACTATTATTTTTCATATTGTTTTAAAAATCAAATGTATCAGGGAAAAACTGTTTTTTTTATATCCTTTCTCTTTTAGAAAGTCTTCATGGCATTATTCAGCCAGCTGTTAACACACACACACACACACACACACACACACACACTCACACACACTTCGATTACTTCTTAGTAAATATAACAAGAGTGGAAAAGAAAAAATTGACTCCATTCACTTTACATGGTTTACATGTTTAACTTCTGTGTAGAATTTAAAAGCTGCTTGTCAGTATGGTGTAGTGGTGTATTCCTACAATTCTATAACTCAGAGATACAAGAATTGGGATACTGGAGCCAATCTGGGCTATATAGTGATTTGGAGGCCAGCTGACACACTGTTTCAAGACATTGTTTCAAGCAAACAGTCTAAGGGGAATATATATATATATATATATATATATATATATATATATATATATCTTCACTATCTAACATATGTGTTTGCATCATATATATATACATCATATATATCTATGTCTACATCTATATATATCCCCATGGTATGTATCTTGCATCTACATATATATGGTAGAGATGGGTTTGATTCCAGTACTTCAAAAACTACAGCAACCATCTTCCAAAGAAACCACAACAATAACACGAGATGTCAGCTATAAACATGTTTTTTGAGTATTTATAAGAACGCAAGAAAGCCACTAGACAATGTGGGTGACCAAATATAAAATACATAAAGGCAGGAGGGCGTGTCACCTGGTATGTGGGGGGGGTAGCAGGTGGGTGTTGGGGTGGAGTATCATTAGAATATACTCTATACATGTATGAACTGTCAATAAACATATAAAAGGCACTCTTTAAAAAGGAAAGAATTGGAATAATTTCAAGCATGTAAGTAACAAGATGTAAACACAAAGGCAGTAGTATCAGAAAAAAACAAAAAGTCAAGTTACAATTATTCAAAGCACACCCAATTTATCAGATGACAGTTGTTTTCGGGGAGTGTAAAGGTTGGGTATACGAGCTACAAGCTTCTAGTCTTCCCTACTGGGCAGGAACCATGACCTATCGAAAGATTTGTGTAAATCCAAAACTTTAACTCCTAGGGGCATATTCAGAAACACTCTGGTAAAGTTTCGCAGACCCTCCCTTGAACAACAGGCGACATTCTACCAGGGTCGGGGGGGAGGGGATGAGCAGATAACAACTCTACTTAACATCAGCCAAAGTGCAGGTGCACGCTGACTTTCAGAGCCAGCCCCGAGAGGGGAGCAGACATTATATCACAACGGATGTCATTAGACACACAGAAGGCAGCATAAAACGCCTAATTTATTCACACAGTGACATTTTATTTAGTGCAAATAGGCAATTTGGGCATTTTCTGGAGGCACTTTCAATCATATAAAGGGGCGTGACTGAGCCAGGTTGGAACATCTGACTTTCCACGACACAACTTGCTGTTCTTTGCCAGTGACAGAATTTTCAAACAACAAAAATAAGATGAGTAAACTGCAGCTGAAGAACACCTTCCTTCCGGTACGTGACACTCGGCCAAGCCACGTGCTTCAGAAGTCACGTTTCTCTGAGGCATATATATCATATCTCCAAAGGGAATTATTTTATAACAGGAGTTTGCATTTCTTTAGATCTGCATTAATTTACTGTTAAAGTGAAAGGTTAACTACTAGAGTGAATGGCGTGCTTAGTAGGGCAAGGGGTCACTGTACAGTCTTGCTGCCCTGACAATTTATAGCTGTTTATGGTAGCCAGCAATATGGTTTAATACTGAGGTCATCCTTAAGCATTAATGAATTTGCACATTCTAGTCAGCCTTTAAATATTAAATAACTGAAATATGGCTCGGAGAGAGAATTGTATAGCATTCATTCATTTCATCCTTTTATGACTAGGTTTGTTGCTGAATATATACAAAGCATATTAGGCATCGAATGATATATTTTGACAAGTGGCTGTCAAGCGCACAGCTTAACCAAATGTAGCCAAGTCTACTTGTCTTTGAAAATGCGACGGAAGTAAAATTGGTTTTCTCTGCTCTTTTTCTTGCCAAGCACAGACCCGACACACAGCCTAGCTGTTCTGTTCAGGAGACAGCCTTTCCAGAAGGCCTTTGAGAAAGGCATGAGTTACATAGCTGTCACTGAATGCCCATAGTTCACAAGAGCCTCAGGTTCTGAGAAAGTGCTAGGTGCATGATTTTTGGTTTTTAATCAGGCCACATAGAAATATTGATTGTTGGCCTTATCTGGAACCTTTGGATTTTAATTAAATCAACCCAGTGATATAAATTTCTTTGAGAAGCAGGGATAAGAAAGGTCTTTAATTGTGGATCTCAGATGCTGACACAAGGAGGGGTAATTGAGGTAGGATATTTTGATGCCTTCTTTTTATTACACTTTGGACCAATGCCTGCTGATAAAACTAGACCTGAATGTTAGCTAACTTGAAAATAAAAACTAAAACCTTACCTCCCATGACTATGCAAACTACTCACATCGCATATCTTCGTGCTGAGAAAAATAGCAATTCTTCAAAAAAAAAGATTTCAAATGGTTGCAAAATATAAGCTTCATAATTAGGATGCTGGGAGAGAAATCCACCAAGCGTTTCATTATTGTGGCGGCCGGTGTGTTTTGTTACCACTGAGGTGGATGGCTTTAGGGTCCACACATGGCCAATCCATGTGAGCTTTTCGGGACATATCATTTCCTCTAAATAGAACATGGTAGCTGCTGTCGTGCAGGTTTTCTGAATACCACCTCTGAATGTGGAATGCTACCATTCAAAGAAAGTTTGAGGCCAGTTCTCTCCCAGCCTTGTGAGACGCTTAGTATAATAGAAGCATCTGCTAAAGGTGAAGGCCTACTTTGCAATGAAAAGGTAGCCTACAAATGACGGCTTGCCAGGAGCTGTATTCAGCATGCAGGCTGAGCAGAAACGGTCCACCCAAGACACTGTCTCTTGTCATCCCTTTTCTCCTGAGTCAGCAGGGACCAGAATTTGCAGGGATCCTCTGTATGGCAGTTATCAAAGAGCGTGGGTTTGTTGATGGTGCTTCCCTACAGCTCACAAGAAAAGAACTCTCAACACAGGGACAGGCAAAGCACATTTGAAGTCGTTCATTTCCTAGAGGACTTCTGATCATATCCCAATGTGAATCAATTCTAAGTACTAAGAAAGCAACAATACTCTTGGCTATATTAACTGAGAAAAGCATCCAGAATAAAAACTGTTTGTATGTGTGTATTTATGTATGTGCGTATGAATATATGTATATGTATATGTGTGTATATATACATATATATGTATATAAATAAAATCTTCTCATCTGTGATTAACAGGAGTAAGTTCTTGCCTTCTAGATGAGGCAAATAGCTATCTGGAAGATATTGATATAAAATTATACAACTCTTAATGACTTTTTTTTGAAGGGAGCATGGAGCAGTTGCCTTTTTCTCTGTCTGAGTTTTTGCTCTGATATACATGTTCATGTATTTTTCTGTCATCCCACATGAGGAACAGTTTCATCCATCATTGGGGAAGTGTTAGTGATCTCAAGTGGAAAAAATCTCACTATGATTATCTTGAAACACTTGTACTTTAGAGGGATAAAATGGTATCATTTGAGGAAGAACAGCAGTTATAACAGTGCACTTAATAGTCAAATAAAATACAAAATGAGAAGCTCTCTTAGAACACATTTACTTATTGAATCTTGCCTCTCCACACTTGTCAAGAAAGTCTGCTGAGAACACATTAGGAATCCGCAGCAGTGAAACTCATTCCTCTGTGATATCACTCAGTGCTGCTGATCGACTATTATGTGGCAATTTTATTGGATACAAAATCTAATATGATTAGATATACTTTTGAGGGGCTTTGTAATGATAATTAGGATTACAATTGAGGCCAATCTAAATGATATCCATGGAAGACCTGCGGTAAGGCATCTTAGTGTAACTTAAACTTGTCTATACCATTAACTCCTAGTAGAGGGTATGAGTGCCAATCAGAACCCCTCAGTAACAGATTTCAATAGTTTTTAATTGCTGCGACATCAGCCTTCTTTAAGGCTTCCAGTTTCAATGACTGCTGTTAGCGTTAGCAGTTAGTACGGTGTGCTTTTGTGTGTCTGTGTGCATCCAGGAATTCTACCCCCCAAGTTATAAACCCATAATTCTTTGCACTAACACTGAGGGTTTAGAACTTCAGCAACATATCCATTGCTAAGACAGCACACAATGGGAGTCTTATATGTGAGTCAGGAATGTTGAATAAAGATTAGCCTAGCTTTAAGCATCATTACAAATATCTGATTCTGCATTTATTTTTCAATTGTTCATAGTTACTCCTTTATTCTGTTCTCTGCATGAGACTTCTATTTGACCCTAGATTGCTCATTATTACCAGAAACACAACACAAAAGCCTCCCTTTTCTGGGTTTTAATATCCACCAGTAAAACCCTGGAGTTTTATAGAAATAGATACGGGTATTGATTTCTCTCCATAAAGATCATAGGAAATTCATAACTTCTTGGCCATTTTAATTAGAATACAGCATACTTTTTTAACGTAATCATCACATCTGGATCTTTAAATGGATATTATTATAACTGCCCTGCAAATAAAATTATCTATGGGGGCTGGGTAAATTTTTCCTCCCTTAAAATATATGCTCCCAGTGTAGTTATGTGGATATGAGGCCACAGACTTTTTATTTTGTCTCTGTGGTGTTACAGTCAGTTTTCTGTGCATTTAAACCATGTCTACAATTGATTGAATGGTTCAGAGCAATACAATGTTATTATAAAGCTTTAGCAAAGCTGTGGTGGTGTTTGTTTTACCCTTGTACATTATGTGTCGCTGTGGAAAATGTCGCAGTACAAACACTGAGATCTTTGCAGACGAGAGATGTTGTTTCCAAATATGTGCCTGGGACAAAGAAAATCTCACACTAGATTCAAAACTCTAGAGTCTCATTCTTGAGAAGGAGACTCTCATTTTATGTTAGGGAGACACCATTTAAGTTGCTTGTCATTTAAGGCTACCTCTTACTCTATATATTGCAAAGGCATCATTCTCAAGGGGTTAGTAAAAAATTTCCTTGAAGCAATTAGTTAAAATAGATACTACCCACCTATGCTGAAGACTTCTTATCTTTCCCACTTTCACTTAACTAGGACTCAGTGTAGTGGGATGGAGCTGTTTCCCATAAGCTGGGCTTCAACAACACTTTGTGTTGACAATCACTTATAAACATAACCTCCAACAGTTGCTTGTTCAAGTCTATAATTGACTTACTGTATAAAAGAGATAAAGAATCAGCATGGAGCTATATGACTTTAACATTTATTATAATGCCTCAGTCTCTGTGACGGACAAAGAATAGGCTTCATTTAAGCCAAGATATCCCATGACAAAACCAAGTTCACACAATATCTTTCTACAAATCCAGGCCTACAAAGGAGAGTAGATGGAAAACCCCAACACAAGGAGGGAAACTACACCCTAGAAAAAGCAAGAAAGTAATCTTCTTGCAATGAAAGCAAAAGAAGAGAGACACGCAAGCATAATCCCCCCCCCAACAACAAAAATAACAGGAAACAACAATCACTATTCCTTAGTATCTCTTAGTATCAATGGACTCAATTCCCCAATAAAAAGACATAGACTAACAGACTGTTATGTAAAGAGGACCCAGCACTTTGCTGCATGCAGGAAACACATCTCAGAGACAAAGACAGACACTACTTTAGAGTAAAAGGCTGGAAAACCACTTTCCAAACAAGTTGGATTAGCCATTCTAATATTGAATAAAATTGACTTTCAACCAAAAGTTATCAAAAAATGATAAGGAAGGACACTTCGTATTTATCAAAGGAAAAATCCACCAAGATGAACTCTTAATCCTAAATATCTATGCTCCAAATACAAGGGCACCTATATACATAAAAGAAACCTTACTAAAGCTCAAAGCACACATTGCACCTTACGCAATAATAGTAGGAGATTTCAACACCCCACTCTCATCAATGGACAGATCATGGAAGCAGAGATTAATCAGATATGTAGAGAAACTGACAGAAGTTATGAACCAAATGGACTTAACAGATATTTATAGAAAGTTTTAACTTATTAATTTTGTTATTTTTTTTAATATTTTGATAGAGAGAATAGCAAATAAAACTGTCACAGTATGCAACTCCCCTCTTGGGTTTTCCTTTTCCTTGGAATGGAGGCTTAAAGTTTATTCCTTTTTTTTCAGGTAAATTGATAATGTTTAGACTACAATTTTTTATAACACATATTAAAACACCAGACTAGCATACCATTTCAATCTTATAAAGAAAGTAGTAATAAGGGTGATGTGGTCTCTCTTATGGAGTTAGAAGCAGTGAAAGCTAGACATGCACTAAATAAGGTAGGTGAGATTAGTAAGAGATGCTATGTGAAAGCAGTTAAAGATTTCAATGCCAAATAAAACCATTGGATTCCTTTTATCGTGATGATGAATTTGGGCTGTGATTGATTTCCTTTGCTGAGTTTGCTGAGAAACAAACTGAAGACCACCCAGCAGGCGATATGGCATTTAGCAGTTCAGAGAAAGCTGATTTCCTGGTCATGAGGGCATGTGCCTTGTCTGTGAAAACTCAGGTAACAGAGGCAGGAGGAACACAAGCTACAGGCTAGCTTGAACTACAGAACAAGGTCTTGTCTTAACAAAATAATACAACCCGCACCAAATAAAGCAGGTTTAGATGAATTAGGAATATTAGGCACCATAGGATAGGACTCTACATCCCTGATGTGTGGATCCCCTGGTGGATCTTTGAGAAAGTTAGGAGGAATAATATTATTGTCTATATGCCTAAAAGTATATGTAATATATGAAAACCTATGTGCATTCACATATAGTTTAAATAAAAATTTGCCAGTGGGGCTGGCAACACCTCTAACTCCCAAGAGTCATAAAGTAACAGAATTCCTAACCTCAGGCATGAGAACCCACCTAATGAGTTGTAAGTCAAGGAGTGTGGGAGACTCTGAAATCACTATAGGCTATTCCTTTTAGTGTTGGTATAGGTAGAAGGTTGCCAGGTCTGGCATGGCGGCATAAGAGGAGTATGAACCAGTTCCTGCCTCTAGAGCATTACTCAGAGCTAATCACGTCATAATAATAGAAGAATTTATGTTCTCAGGAATGAGAAATTGAGGTGGTTCATAAGGCTGTGCAGGATGAGGAACACGCCTTCTGCTTGGCCTTCAGGGCTATGGGAAAGGATCTAGACAACCTAAACACATGGTCCTTTGTAGAAATGCTTCAGTGCCAGATTTGGCCTTGAATCTGGAATCATGAAGAGACCCATGTATACCCTTCCATCCAGTGATTGCTGCACTTATTAGCCAGGGTGAACTTGGGAACATCAAGGATAAAGAGTTAAAATGGTCTCAAGGAGAAAAGGCATAGAAAAAATAGTAATTTATATATGATTTAGGAATAAATAGTATGCACTCAAGATACAGTCCACAGACCACGTGAGGATGAAAAAGTTGGAAGACCAAAAAAGTGGATGCTTCAGTCCTTCTTAGAAGGAAGAACAAAATATTCACAGGAAGAAATACAGAGAAAAAGTGTGGAGCAAAGACTACAGGAAAGGTCATTCAGAGACTGGCCCTCCCGGGGATCCATCCCACATACAGTCACCAAACCCAGAAAATATTATGGATGCCAAGAAGTGCATGATGACAGGAGCCTGATATAGCTGTCTCCTGAAAGGCTCTGCCAGAGCCTGAGAAATACAGAGGCAGATGCTCTCAACCAATCATTTGACTGAAAACGGGCCCCCCAATGGTGGAGTTAGAAAAAGGACAGAAGAAGCTGACGGGGTTTTCAACCCCATAGGTAGAACAACAATATTAACCAACCAGACCCCCCCCCCAGAGCTCCCAGGGACTAAACCACCAACCAAAGAGCACACATGGGTCCAGGCACATATTAGCAGAGGATGGCCTGATCAGGCATCAATGAGAGGAGAGGTCCTTGGCCCTGTGAAGACTCAATGCCCCTGTATAGGGGAGTTCTAGGGCAGGGAGATGGGAGGGAGAAGGGGGGTGGAGTAACATTATCATAGAGGCAGGGGGTAGGGGTAAGGGATATGGGATTCCAGAGGAGAAATGGAGAAAGGGGATAACATTTGAAATTTAAGTAAAGAAAATATCCAATCAAAATAAAAAGGATAGCGCACGAGACTATGGAATTGCTAGGATGAGGAAATGAAGATTATAGAGTTAAAAGATGATGTAGAAGCATATTATAAAGTTAGTACTTTGTTCTCCTAGCTACTTGAAGAACTGGAAATGATAATGCCTGGAAAGATATTAGAGAGAGTTCTCGCTTTACCTACATAAATTTAAAAACTTTGAAAGACATCGTGAAGGAAAACCTACAACCACCACATTACTAAAGCACCACCATCCCTAACCGCGTTCTTAATAAGTCACTTTACACTCACAGATATGTGGAGCTCTCACTCCTCAACAAACAAACATTTTTTTGCAACTGACAGAGACCATTACAGAAAAGTACAACTGATCAAAATGCAGAGAATGAGTGATGATATGGTACCCTGCGTGATCCATCTACATCACAAGTCCTCCATCTACGGCTCAGGGAGGAGTGTTGAGACAGCAGAAAGAGTTTTCCCCAGGAAACCTTTCAAAGGTCATGCAATACGAAGTAGTCCATCTCAAAACCATTTCCATACAAGTTACATTATATGTACTAAGCAGGTCATATGAATATATAAGAAGTATATAAATATATCTCTATATAAATATGTCTATATATCAAATATATAAATTATAAATATATGTGGTAGATTTATATATATTATATGTATTTAATATATACTTTATAAATAACAAATATACAATATAAATGTATAATATATGTAAATATATGTATATAAATATATAATGTATATTATATATAATATATTTACAAATAAATATATAAATATATGTTTGTGTCATAAATAAATTATAAATGTTTGAGGTATTTTATATGTAATATTATATGTAATATATATATATATATTGGAAAGAGGAAAAGAGAGAGAGACTATCAATCTGAAAGGGAAAATGAATGAGAAATGAGCGGTCACAAGACATGGAATCAGGAGTAGGGTGTGGGGGAAGGAAAATGATATAATGATGGAGGAGTGCTGAGATCTTGCATTTGTAAGAAATGTTAAGGTGAAGTCCTGGCTGTCCATCTAAGTCATCTAAGCACAAGGAAAATATAAACACAATTCTCTTTACTTCTCATTAACATGCAGGCAATGATTGCTCCTTGGAAACAAGGCATTGGAGATGAACCAACAAGGTACTGGACTTTCTCACAATTACCTGGACTTCACAGACACAAATTCAATGAAAGTCTGTGGCATCATTATAATAAAAGGTATCCCCACCCTGAAAGAGACAGACTGTAGCACAGGAGGCAGAACAGGGGCAAATGTTGGGAAGACGTACATTCATATGGAAATAGTTTGACCTGAGGGCAGGAACCTGCTGGAGAGCATATGGGTTAGGACAAACAAAGTGTACTGAAGTCTTATCATTATGAGAGTGTGTAGGCACACATGGAGGAATTGTACAGTTTGTGACTAGACACAGATTGCAGGATTGCTACAGAGAAAAGACAGAGTAGTGATGGGGAGGGATTTCAACTCTCTAGACATCTGCTGGAAGTCTCACTAGGAAAACAGCAGAATATCTCACAGGTCTTTGACTTGCTTTGCTAACAGCATCATCTCCCGAAGAAGAAAATTTCCCATGGGGGTGCTGCCATCCTCCATTCATTTTTGGCCAATCACTAAGAATTAGTTGGCATTTTAACGGTGTTAAGCAATTTAGGAATAAGATATCATATCACTTCTGAGTTCAGGAGAAGGTGGGAGGGTGACGACAGTCTCACGTATCAGAATTTATGCAACTCAAGTCTAAATCATTTGGAAATGCTTGAAATGATATCTTTGGAAGGGAAATCAGTTCAGCTCTTTAAAAAAAATTACTTTAGGATATACAGTGCCAAAGGAGTTAACAGAAAAGGAAAAAGTGGAGGCCTCTAGGAATCCTGTACAATAATATGTGAGTAACATTGACTGGCCCTAAACTCCGTAATGGCGTAGATTATGTCCCCTTGAACACCTTGCTTCTACTTCTTGTGTTCTAGGACCCCATGTGCCTGTCAATGATCTTAGCTCTGAATTAGGTTCGTACCTTGCAAGTGTCATTTACTCTCTTTCTCGTCTTCGGGGTGTTCTACATGGTGGGTTTTTTTCCCTGAGAATATGACAGCTTGTTAAATGACTAATTGAAAATCATATGGAGACCTCAGCTTAATCATCACACAGTGGTTCCAGGTGGGTTTAATTCCCACAATACAGCACCAGTTTCAGAGTTACCAAATCTTCTATGGCTTCCACCCCACTTTCTAAAAATGATTAGACTAATGGACCTTAGCAGTTTCATTCCCAGTATGTTTCTACCATCTAATCAATGTCTGTTATGTGTTAAATACCCAATACCTTCTAGTTATGCATATAAAAAAGACTAAATATAAATTTTTCTTGACCCTTACATTTAAGAGCTCTGAGTAATCTATGTTCTTGTATCATAACAATGCCTGTGGTATAGGACATATTTTTATTTTTATTTGTTGAGTGCTTTTTATTTGTTGAGGTATCTCAATTCATTACTTCCTTTGTCAACTCACTGTAAGAGGACAGAGTTAGCCAGAGCCAGGCTGACTCTATTACAGGCTCCAAACTGGCAGTTTGAGAGACTAGGCCTAAGCTCCTACTTCCCAGAACTGAAAAATGCCTGAGCCAACCTCGGGCACCCTATCAGGAGCTGTTGAAGCTACTCCACCACGTCACTTGAGCCAAGTATAGTTAATCCACAAAAGTCCACAAAGTCCCCCAGAGCCTTAACCAATCACAACACTTATACCCCTGGAGATAGAACCAACCATTCAAAGGAAAGAAAGGTAAAAGTCACTCACTGTTTAAAGTTAACAGGCTTTGAACTGACTCTGTAAATTCACACCTCTGTCTTCAATCCTGAAGTCTTGTAGATATATATGCATGCAGATTTTCTGCAGAATAAACTCTATTTGCTCTGTATACTATTTGAGTTTGGGGTACCATTCTTTGTGAATCACTAACTCTTTCACATGTTTAAATTCTAATTGCTTCCTCAGAGGAAAACAAGGATGGCCTATAAACATATCAATTTCTTCTTCAAACCTCTCCTCTTCCTCCAAACATAGGCATGAAGTTGAATGCAATAAGGAACATTTGTGCCTCACATAAAACAAATTTGGCATCCATGATGATGGCTCAGTTGGTAAAGTTCTTTCTGTACACTCATGAGGATCTGAGTGTGGATACAGCAATCTACAGGAAGCCAGGTACAGCACTGGATGCCTGTAAATCTGGAACCAGGGGCCAAAGACAGGCAGACCCCTGAAGTTCACTGACAACCTTACCAACCCTTAGCGGTAAGTTTCAGGTTCAGTGTGAGACCCTGTCTCAAGAGGTGAAGATGGGAGTTGGTACCTTACATCAATTTCCGGCCACCGGAAATTGTATATATACTCATACAACACACACACACACACACACACACACACACACGCATATCCTGTGAAAATAGAATAAAGAATTTGAAATCCTAAAGTGGAACAAAATGTAAACAAGTGTTAACTAGGGCTCAGCGTTCTGATTCAGAACGGAAAGAAAGCTGACAGTTACACATCTACTGTGGCACTGGAGCTAAAGTTGCCCTGTTCTTCATAGGACATCAAAATTTATTTTCTAAAAATACATACTGGTACAGTCTTTCTCATCCTAATACTTGAGTGATGGATGCCTGAACCTACATTAAAAGTATAAGAATGGTCACCGAATCTGTGTCCAAGTTGCCCTTCGGTCTTTGGACAAGATATGGACACAAGACAGAAATTCCAAGCCATGGAGATAAGACTAGGAGGGCCAGTTGCCAGGCAGATTGCTACCGGTTGAAGTAATTTTACCAATAAAGATAAGATTTAGATCCCCAATTTTAAATCTATTTACAAAATATTCCAAGATTAGAAAATATAAAACCCAGAACCAGGTGAGCAATTTACCCCAGGAGGAGTGGAAACGTAACAGTCTTCATGCACACAACAAAGATGACTTGAAACTGACTGTGATTAGCATATTTCAAAGATAAATGATGAAATCATGGCCAAAATATAGAATAGGAATTATTCTGAAAAATCATGCAAAGAGGAAATAAACCAGGTGGAAATTTTAAAAAAGAACCAATTAGTATTGCCGAAATGAAAAACAGTCAATTATTTAAAAACAGAAAGAAAAAATCACTGTAGTGGAGGAGTTGAAACAATAAACAGGTAATTATGTAATGACATAGGAAACTCAGCCGTGGAGATTAGCAGAAAGGATGCGGAATGCCTGCACACACATGGCTCTGATCAGGTCTGGGCTCTGAAGGGAATCAAAACCTGAGACAGGGAAGTAGATGGAGTTGCAAATCAAGTCTCGAAAGAAATAGAAGTTTATAGGCAAGGAGAGAAGTCTGTCCACTGTAGGTGCGGGGAGAGGATTGAGCAGAAGAGGTTATCTGGAAGGCAATGTCATTTGAACAATGAAGAGTAAACAATGACTAGAACTGTGGACAAACCAAGTTGCGAGGAATCTGCGATGCTATACAGGCCTTGAAGCCTGGTTTTGTCCCACGCTAAACAATGCAGGATGGAAATGTGATATGTCCAGCTTTATTTTTGACATGGGTCACTTGTAATGACTCTGTAGACAATAGATTAGACAGTTCAGCAAGACTGGAGACTGGGAAAAGAGGCAGGAAGGCTGACCAGCAGCCTGTTTGAAAAGCGATGCTATACGGATGCTTTTCTCTCTTTATTTGGTCACTCCAAGCCCTCCGCCTAGAACCCTGAGTCATGCATGTCTGAAGAAGCAACGTTGTTCATCATGGAAACCAAATGGTTTCCCAAACTGACAATGATGAAATTATTCATAGATCGAGAGCCAAAAGTGGTGTGTCTATAGACGGATCAGCAGGAATCCATAGCAACATAAAGACTGGATGCTGCTTTTCAGTGAAGTAACTGGAGGAGAACTTGGGTTTCAGTCTCACAGTCTGGGAGATGAACCCGCCGTTGGCAGAAGACTTGAGGCCTATTTGTCATGTCATGACAGCATTGGAGCTGGGTCCAGAACTTCTGGGCAACTGGAAAAATGATGTACCAAAGAAGCAGAGAAGCATTCCCTTCTCCCAACAGCACCGCAGTGAGGAAGTCAGCAGGAGGAAAATGTGTTTTATTTAAAGGGGAGAGTAGAAAATAACAGAAAGATAAATATGGAAAGTGAGACAAACACCTACAAACACGGAGGCTAGACAGCCGCGTCTCTGCATGTATACTGCACGAGGCTTCTTCATGCTCCTAACTATTAACACTGCCATATATGTAAAATATTAGTAATAATAATAATTACACTCTGCATATGCTTAATGACTAGCAATATGGCTACAACTCAAATTCTCTTAAGCTTTTTTCCACTAGAAGCAAATCTACACACACACACACACACACACACATATATAATTTCAAACTAACTGCTGTTAACAGCTTTTCTAATTTGTAAACAGTTGAATAAACATGAGCTTTATCAAATGCTTAATTAGTCTGAAATGCCAACTTAAAAACTGAACTAATACACAGTAAGCATTGTCCTACCTGAGGATGTCATCCCATAGAGGGGGTTGCTACCCATGCAAAGATATGGCGCCACATATACCACATTTTGTTGGGAATCAGTCCACTCTCATGGATTGAGATTAATTTGGAATTGACCAAAAGTGGTTAATTTAATAAAAAGTAAGAATTTGTGAACTTTTTATTCAGAAAAATTTATGTCAATGAAAGGGAAACCCAGATTTTATGTGTCTGTTTCTTTTTTCCTTTACGTAAGAATCAAACTCATCCATTTTGCTACAGTGCGAGCAGCATATGTATTCATACATAAGGCCCTAGCTGTTTCCACTTAGAACTTCGTAGCCACCTAGTTGTAATCTCCTATATATGGTTGTTTCCAGATCTGATTTTTAAGTCCTGGGTATTAAACCCATGATTCTTTTCAGGCTAAGCCTGTGCTTTATATTTAAACTGTGTCACACTTTGTAGTTCTCATATAGAGACAGGGTCTCAGAAAGCAGCCAGGATATACTTGAACTTGCAATCTGCCGGTCCTTGCTTTGGCCGTAGCTGGGATTACAGGCCCTTCACCACTATACTCAGCTCTCCCCAAATTGATAGGAATAATGTGTGTGTGTGTGTGTGTGTGTGTGTGTGTGTGTGTGTGTGTGAGAGAGAGAGAGAGAGAGAGAGAGAGAGAGAGAGAGAGAGAGAGAGAGAGAGAGATCCATGGAAGTTAAGTGTGGAGTTTGACAAAGTAATCCTTAAGCTATTATCACAGCACACACACGTTAGACATTCAAACACACTCCAATAAACTACTATGCAAATGAATAGCCACGAGACATGAGAGTTGCCCTAAAAAGAGAAAAGGGGGATGTAGTAGATAATTATTGAAACGTCATCACAGGGGTTCTTTCTCACCTTTGAGCATTTATATTCCTGGATGAAACATACACACAGGCTTCATATTTTTAAATATGCCTTAGGCAGCACAATAACTGGGCAACTGTCTACCTTTCATGTTGTTTGAATCCATTTCCCTATTGATAACCCTGAATTACTACATACTATTATTATGTTTCAATTTCTTAGCAGCAATTGACCAGCCCACGTGACCATGTTTTCTTTACTCATATCCCATGGTGGTGGCTCTCTCTCCCTCCTGCCTTCTTCTTCCATGGTGTCTCTCTCTCTCTCTCTCTCTCTCTCTCTCTCAACCCCAATCTTTATTGGCTGTTGTCATCTTTGTTTACCAATCACAATTGCCTGGGGGCAGGGTCCCTCAGTATCCTACCTGGGGACTCTCACCTTTGCTGCAAACAGTTATGGGGACCCCAAATCCACATTAGAATACAAGTAGCATTAGGCCAGCCCATTACAGGGGAAATGTTTCCTGTATAACATTGGTTGGGTAAGTGGAGGTGAAAAAACAAGAAAGGCTTCAAGTCACATTTATGGAACTCTATAATAGCTTTCTCAGGAAGAAACCGTTAAAGTACATCAGTCAAGGGGTCATATACGTGCAAAACTGGAGTGAACCAAAAGAAGAACTCCTCGAAACCTATCCTGCTACAGACTGACACTTAAGCACCGATAGAAAGGTCAGGTACTGAAAGTTACTGTGTGGTTCATGACAGAGATGGACTGGGCATCTCTATGTTTCCACTTATGAGTCCCTGATTGCTCTTTCTACAGCATTCTGTGAGGTAGAGTGCGCCAGGACCCCTGAAACATCCTCTCTCGCAGCCCAAGCACCCCTCCTGCTAGGGCAGTCTTTCAGCATTTGTGTTCCTTCCTGATACTGGTTCTTCATGGGTCAATCTTCCCAGCCACTGAGGAGAATGCCATACAGGAGAGTCCAAAGCCTCAGTGAATTGAGGCAGATTACATCTATTGCTGTTCCTTTATCTTGCGGCCAGCCTCTGTATTATAGAAGGAAATTAAGTTGGTCTGGCATGATTCACTCTCCACAAAACCCTGTTTGCCACTCAGAACTCTGTTCCTTTCTAGGAGATGGCAGTACAACTTAAGAAAATATTATTTTATTTCACTATCTTCTTGGAAGGTAAGGGGACCAGTATGTAATTAATTAGTGGATACTTGTCTCTCCATATACCAACTTTGTAAAAGCAGGTACTCTATTCTTTTAAGACCATTCCCATGTTATCTTTAAAATGTATATATATTAGTAATAGAAACAAAGAGAAATCTCATTAGATCCTATTGATGCTACTACGTCAAGTTTTGTCAGCTGTACTGCAGCTGCCTCTGTCTTTCCTTTCTTTCTCTCTTCTTTTTCATCCTACCTTGACTCTATAGTCTCACTCTTGATCATATGTTCTAGATAAACTGTTTCTTAAAGACATAAGTAAGTTAAATAAATAAGTAAATAAATAAATATGACACTGTCTCTGAGGCCCCTGCTGTACTCTTCTCCATTGTCAGTTCTCAAACGCCTTCCCTCATTACCTCCTTTCTCTTACCTGTTGTTTTTTTATTCTTACATGTTATGATCGATTTGTGTTATTTTGGGTTTTTATTGTGGCTTTGAGGCACAGTTTGTGCACTTGGCCTGGACTGGCCTAGACCTCCTTATCCTCAGTTTCCCAAGTTCTATGGTAATAACATAGCACAACTGCCATGCCTCTCAGTTTACACATAAAGACCTTCACTTCCCTTTACAGAAGGATGGCATCAGCATGCTATGTCTTCTCCTAGTGTGGCTACTGGGTTAAGAACTGGCCGTGTTACCCTGTAGTTCCAGGACAGTGGTAAAGGTCATTCATTCATCCTTCTGTATTCTTTTATGCAACAATTGCCACTGAGTACTTACTGGTAGATACAGGTAAGTTTTCATTGTAAAGGGCTATTATACGATGATCCCTCAGACACATGGACACATCACTGTCTGTCCCAAACAGGAAATTAATGATATACCAAAGAAAGAAATTCAATCAAGGCTAGCTGCTTGAATCAATGAGTTATGAGGCACAGAAGGGGTTACTTACAAAATCAACTTTGACTAAGATACCTATCTCACTGAAAACTCCACCTCACCATGGGTAACGTGTCATAGAAGTCACATCACTAGATCTTCCTGAACATCCTGCAGACAGCTCCACCCATGATTTCCCCTTACCCCCAGGCATTGTTTTCTGCATATATAATTTCCCCTCAGGAGCCTTGTAAGTTTGGTGAGCTTCCGAAGTCTTCTAATTCTTTTAATTAACGTATGAGCTTTATTTACAGGACTTCAAATACAGCGTTTGAAATTTCAGTTTCACACGGATCCTCCCTTGTAATCTACAATCTAAGAATCTTCTGGAAGCTCTGCTTTACAGATCTGTTTTTGAAAGGACTGAGTACTAAGCCAATGGTCTTGCTTATGCTTTTGGTCTTGCTTAAGCATGTGTTCTATTGCTAGGCTCTAGTTGACTCCTATATCCTTTCCCCTTGCTCTCTCTAAGGAGGAATGTTACAGAACAGAAGAAATCAATTCGCTATAAAATGGGCAAGGCTGCTGTTCTTGTTGAATTTAACTTCTGGTGGGTGACTGAGGTAAAGGCACATAAGTACACATAGTTTTACCAGTTATAACTGTGTAAAATTACCAAGACAGAATGACATGCTAAGAATGTTACAGCATTAGTGCAGTTCAAGGAATAGGAACGCGAGTGCACACACGAGTGCGCATGTGCACGCACAAACACACACCACCCAACACACAAACATGTAACACCCAAGTGGTCCTATAGTGTCTTCTCTGGGTTTTCTCAGCTTCAGTGGGGCAGCCATGCCTCGGGCATGAACATCTGGAAGACTTTGTGGGGCACACTGGAACAACTGTTAATCCATCCCCCCCTTAAAGCGAGCAAAACAAAGGAGCCCAAGTTTGAAGAATTTGCTGCATTCTCCCACTTTTTATTCTTTCTTCTTACCACGGGCAGTGTAATCTAAAGATTTATCTTCAAGGAGGACTCTGGAGGAGCTCGATTAGGCAGCTTAGGGTTTTAAATTTTTCTTTGATCTTTTCAGGCAACTGTATTTCTAAAACAACAGTCCCGGTAACAGTAGATGAGATTCCCTTTGTTGGCCTACAGAACAAATAGAGCCTACTACCTTTATTCCCTTAAGAGCCATGTAGTTTTACATATAATCATGTATGCCTGAAGCTATGTTTGATGTGAATATTTCATTATTTTTATACCATGAGACTTTCCCCATAATGAAGGCAATAAACTCACTCACTGCTGCTTAGGGACTGACCAGGCTAAAGGGACAAGAATGAAGATATGACTGACAGACACCATACAGAGAAGGTGGGATTGGGAGGGTCATAAGGTCTGATAGAAATGTACCAAGAGCAGTCCAGAAACTTAGGGCATTTATTTAATATCTCTGAATCAAGATAGTAGGTTTTTCTTATCCTCATACAGCTGAAGCAGGAGGTAGGTTTAGCTAATCTCCGTAGAAGGCCTCTGTAGGGGAGCAGTCTGAGGCTACAAACATCAGTAAGGAGGAAGTCGCAGCTCTTTCCACTTTTTGAATACATACACCCAAGAAGTAGGGTAAGGCTTTGACATTCCCTTGGTCTAATGGGACTAAGTCCGATAGACTTAGCCATTCCCATGGATCTGAGGCATTGGAGTCCTTGACATGGCTACATCCACTCAGGACTTTCTCTGCTTGTATAACCTACCATATAGTTACTTTAGTTTATTTGTACTCTCATGGTAAAATTTAAACATAACAACAATGATAACTATAGACAAAATAATGCATTGTTCCAAACTTGCTGCTTCCATCAGAATAATACCTATATAAAATGCATTGCATGACAAAATTTAAACCACTTAGAAAACATCTTATATCTAAGTAAACTCAACAAGAAGAGACCACTCTGCTTAGAAGACTATTTTAAGACTTGCATAGGTGGAATCGTGTGGCTTGGACCTTCTGTGACTACTTTATTTCACCTAGAACAATGAACACCTACTTCACCCGAGTTGTCACACAAACCTCTCCTCCGCTCTCAGCCTAATATTCCTCTCTATGCATCTGCCTTCTCCCTTTATCTGCTTGTTATTGGTGAGATATTGCAGGTGTTTTTGTTTGTTTGTTTATAAATTATGTCCATTGTGACCAATGATATAATAATGGACACGAGACTGTTGTAAGTCCTGTGAGTGTTGAATTATTTTGTTAATGGACCCAGAAGTAGGATTTCTGACTTGCAGGATCATAGAAATTCTATATGTAATTTCTGGAAGAAAAAAATAACTTATTATTTTCCCATATTGCCCACACCATTTAACATTACTAGCTGTAGTTTTCAAGCCGTTTAATTCTTTCCTATCTCTGCAAAATCTTAGCCTCATCTTTATTAATAGCACCTGTCCTAACAGGTGTGATACAGTATTTCCCTGCATAAACAAGACAGACCGTCATGACATCCAAAGCTAGAACATCGTTTTCCCATAGGAGAAGATCCTCAAACAAGCTTAAACAAAGACAATAAGAAAATGTTACAATGTCATTCATAATTTCGGTAGGCATAAACCAAAAAGTTACTCTGCCGTATAAGGAGTTTCAGATATGCCTTGCCTTGTCTGTTGCTCTTTCCATCTGAATGGCAAATCTGTTCTCTGGCCATTTTGCAATGCTAGACAAGAATGACTTACTATTTAATTTGTTTTCTCAAACCATCAAGTGTACAGAAAATGTATACACTTTTTATCTTCCTCAAATTATTCAACCAGAGCCTACTCCTCTGATTGGTTCTCTCTGGATCCCTCATATGGGACCAAACCAGGATCTCATGCACTGGGGGGCATATCCTCTACTTGGTGGTTATAGTTTGTTTCACCACAGATGTGTCCGGTGGGTTTGGCCATAGTTTCTTGCCTAAAGCCGACTGGACACTAATAACATCTAAACTGCAGTTGTGACAACTAAAACCCATTTCCACACAACAGCAAGAGACAAACACTTGTGGGTAGTGATTTCTCGTTAAGACCCTATATGGTCACTCACTAAGCCAAGATTTTAAATTTGAGGTCATCTTGACTGTCAACACATTGATAAATACTGTCAGTCATTGCAAAATCTGAACGGAAAGAATCTCCTGTTCAGAAGGTTTCTAACAATTTTCTTTGTCTTCCTTATTGCCTTTTTCCCCCTTAACATCTCAAGCTCATTGTGAAATTATGATTTCATTCATTTATGACTTGAGCCCTTTGTGTAGCATTTGAAGGGATTTTGTTATAGCTCTCAGTAAATACCTTCCACTTGTAAAAGAGCACAGCCGACATGTCGTTTTATTTTTTTTTTTAATAAAATCTGTTTTGCATGGATTGCACACCCTCCAGGCACCCTGGTATCTGTTGTTGTTTTCTTATTTACACTCACTAGAGATTCTCAGAAAGCAGGGATGTTTCCAGAGACTGCTGTGAGAAGTTAGTCTTGTGTTTATTAATTTTTTGTGCATATGCCCATAGGCCTTGGGGCAAAGAGTTCATTTAAACAAATATAAATGATACATAAATAACACCTTGCCCAGAACTCCTCTCTATGATTAGTCCCACTTGGAACAGCAGGACCATTTTGTGATCCCACCTGCATGCTGTTAGAAAAGGATGGGACTGCACTCACTGTCAAGAGTACTTATCGTATTTTCACCACAATAGAATGGAATACATCACATTCATTCACTTGGACAGCATTCTAATCACTTGCAGTCTCCCTTACACTCTGCTATTTGTTGTATCCCTAAGATTCTTTTGCTCTATGCCAAAGAAATCCATTCCATCTAGGTTACGATGTAAATTTTTATTAAGGAAAAAAGAATAGAAGAATTAAGAATAAAGCAAAGAAATCAGGAAGAGGCAAGGACAGGAGCACAGGCAACCATTATGACAGACTCTATGGCAATGTCTTTCCAGCTCTTCCAGGGAACTGGATGGACTCAAGCCTTCTTGGTGTTTGAGTGACTTTTATCAAGCAGATATACATAGGATAAAGTACAACTGGCCTTTCAGATGTCATATGACAGCTCTTAGAACCCAGAAGGAAAGTCTATGTGAGACGACATCCAATGGAAGACATTTGATTGTTTGTTTGTGAGGAAAAATGTTTCTCCCATGATATCCAGGTACTAGACTCTGGAGTCTCTAAGCACAGTGGGGAGAAATTCTGGTCATTAAATATTAGGTATTTAAAATACTTCAATGAAACACATAATTGAGCATGGGATAAACATTTGACAGAACAGGCACTTAAAGACTGTTATACTACATTCCTTGGAAGACATTAAGTTAATATACTGGGAAGATTAAAAAGGTTCTCCAGTGTTATGCCTGTCATGTTTCCTGGAGTCTTTGAATGTATTGGAGTACATGGTCAAGATTAATGAAACATGTAAATCAGTTGACTTGAAAATTAAGAGATAATCTCTTACATGACATATATGAAACCAGAGGGCCGTCTCTTATGTGGTTGGGTTTCAGTCATTCAGATAAAGGCCTGAATAGAAGGGAATACTGATTCTCCCTCATATAGACTTAATTCTTTGGCCAGGTGGATGTCACATTTTCTGTAGTAAGACTGTCTATTCATACATCATCCATTCATCCATCCATGGAGGATTTTAGTGATTTCTTTGATAATCTCTCTAATACACTGTGTAGGAAAGAGATATTCTATTAAAATTGAATTTTTTCTAATTATGTACACCCAGATAGTGAAAAAAAGCAGACATTATCACTACTTCATCAAGTCTATACAAGTACAGTCATCATTATTATTAAAAAATGCAAAATAAAGAAAACAGAAAAGTCTAGAAATTGTCCTATATCTTATATAATGGAACTATCATCTGTTCTTTTTCCTTCCTTATTTTGTTTCCCTACACATAGCCATGTCCCGTGTATGACCCTTTAGCCAATATCAGATGACATGGGTAATGGAGTCCTATAGGGATATATAACACAGCTGTTGAAATGAGCCCACTAACTAGACACCACTTACTTATTGCTAAGCATTTAAGTCATTTCTTATTTTAATGCAGTCAGCAATGACAACAAAGGCATCCTAAGATTTCTGGCATAAAAGAATAGAAGTCATAGGTAAAGATACTGTTGTTGAATATATATATTGAAGGAGTGCTGTATTTTGTCAAAGACCTTTTCAACATCTAATGAGATGTCATGTGGTTTTTTTCTTAGAATTTGTTTATATAGTAGTTTATGGTGATTGATTTCCGTATATTGAACCATCTATGCATCCCTGAGATGAAGCCTACTTGATCATGGTGAATGATCATTCCGATACATGCTTGGATTTGGTTTGCAAGAATTTTATTGAATATTTTTTGCATCAATATTCATGGGGGAGATTGGTCTGATGTTCTCTTTCTTTGTTGGGGCTTTGTGTTGTTGGTTAGGTATAAGTGTAACTGTGGCTTTATAGAATGTATTAGGTAGTGTTCCTTCTGTTCCTATTTTATGAAATTCTTTGAGAAGAATTGGTGTTAGGTCTTCTTTCAAGTTCTGATAGAATTCTACACTAAAACCATCTGGTCCTTGGAATTTTTTGCTTGGGAGATTTTAGTGACTGCTAGTGTATGCTCTTTCCAATAATTTTACAGAAGCATTCAGAGCTATGAGTTTTCATCTTAGCACTGCTTTTATTGTGTCCCATAAGTTTGGATACATTGTGCCTTCATTTTCATTGAATTCTTAAATGTCTTTATTTCTTCCTTGACCAAGTTATCATTGAGTGGAAAATTGATCAGCTTCCATATGTATGTGGACTTCCTGTTGTTTGTGTTGTTGTTGAAGACTAGTCTTCATCCATAATGATCTCATAAAATGCATGGGATTATTTCAGTCTTCTTGTATCAATTGAGGCTTGCGATGTGTCCAATTATATGGTCAATTTTGGAGAAATTACTAAGAGTTCCTGAGAAGAAAGCATATTGTGTTGTTTTAGGATGAAATGTTCTGTAGAAACTGCTCAGGCCATTTGGTTCATAACTTCTTTTTGTCTCACTATGTCTCTGTTTCATTTCTGTTTCCATGTTCTGTCCATTGGGGAGAGTGGGGTATTAAACTTACTTACTATTATTATAATGTGTGCTTTGAACTTCAGTAATATTTTCTTTGCATATGTTGTACCCTTGCATTTGGTGCAGAGATGTTCAGAATTGAGAGTTTCTCTTGGTAGATTTTTCCTGTGATCAGTATGTAGTGTGTTCCCCACCTTTTTTGATAACTTTTGGTTGAAAGTCTATTTTATTGGATACTAGAATTGCTACTCCAGCTTGTTTCTTGGGAACATTTGCCTGGAAAAATTTTTTTCCAGCCTTTTACTTTGAGGAAATGTCTGTCTTTGTCACTGAGATGTGTTTTCTGTATGCAGCAAAATGCTGGGTTCTGTTTTCACAGTCAGCTTGCTAGTCTAGTCTATGTCTTCTTTTTGGGGAATTGAGTCCATTGATGTTGAGAGATATTAAGGAATAGTGATTGTTGTTTCCTGTTATTTTTGTTGTTAGAGGTGGAATTATGCTTGTATGGTTCTTTTCTTTTGGGTTTGTTGTGAGAAGATTAGTTTCTTGCTTTTTCTTGAGTGTAGTTTCCCCCCTTGTCTTGGAGTTTTCCTTCTATTACTCTCTGTATGGCTGGATTGGTGGAAAGATATTATTTAAATTTGTTTTTGTCATGGAATATCTTGGTTTTTCCCTCTATCATAATTGAGAGTTTTGCTGGATATAATAGTGTGGGCTGGCATTTTTGTTCTCTTAAGGTCTATATGACATCTACTTCTGGCTCTTATAGTCTCTGTTTAGAAGTTCAGTATAATTCTGATGGGTCTGTCTTTATATATTACTTGACTATTTTCCCTTACTGTTTTCAATATTCTTTCATTGTTCTGTCCATTTGGTGTTTTAATTATTATGTGACAAGAGAAATTTCTTTTCTGGTTCCATCTGTTTGGTGTTCTGCAGGCTCCTTGAATGTTTTAGGCATCTCTTCCTTGAGGTTACAGAAGTTTTCTTCTATCATTTTGTTGAAGATGTTAGCTGATCCTTTGGGTTGTGAATCTTCACTCTCTTCTATACCTACTATTCTTAGGATCTATCTTTTCATTGATTTCCTGAATGTTTTGAGTTAGGAACTTTCTGCTTCTTGTATTTTCTTTGACTGTTGTTTCAATGTCTCCCAGGGTACCTTCTATGCCTGAGATTCTCTCTAGTATCTCTTGTATTCTGTTGGTGATGCTTGCTATTTTTTTAAGTGAATTTTTTTGTTTCCTTTTTCAGGGCTTGTACTTGTTTACCTGTGTTCTCCTGTACTTCTTTAAGTGAGTTATTTATGTCCTTTTTAAATTCATTTATCATATTCATGAGGCAGGATTTTAGGTCTGAGTCTTACTTTTCAGGTGTGTTAGGGTATCCAGGACTTGATGGAGTGGGAGATCTGGGTTCTGAGGTTGTCGAGTAGCATTAGTTTCTGTTACTCATGTTCTTGTGGTTGCCTCTCACCATCTGGTTATCTCTAGTGCTGATTACTCTTGCTGTCTCTGACGGGAGCCTGTCCCTCCTGTGATCCTGAGATTCTGTGTGTGTCAGAGCTCGTGGGAGTCAAGCTGTCCCTGGGATCCTGAAATCCTGGTATGATCAAGCTTCTAAGATCTTGTTGTGTCAGATCTCCTGGGAGTCAAGCTTTCTTTGGGTGTTGTATGAGTGGGTGAGGAGCCAGAGCCCTGTGTCTGTACCAGAGACAGGTGCAAACTGGAAGGAACCTGTGCTTCTGGCCAGATGGGGTTCATGTTTCCCTGGATTTTGTGTGGGTTCCAGTTATGCCAGGTGTTGGGTAAAAGGTTGTGGCCTCAACTGTAATCTTGAGTGTGTCAGAGCTCCTGTGATCTTGGGTATTTCTTGTCTACTGGGAGTTGAGTTTCCTCTGTGATCCTGTGATCCTCGGCACATCAGAGCACCTGGGAGTCAGACTCCCTCTGGTTGTTATAGGAGTGGGTGCGGAATCAGCACCCCAGGTCTGCTCCAGGTACAGGTTCAAACTGAAAGGAAATTCAAAATGGATTTTTGAAGACAGCAAATGCTAGAAGTTATAATGGGAGCATGGTTTTCAAGATGGCTTCTGGTTATATTGAAAAAAATCCCATCAAGATTGAAATTTAAGACTGGTTCTACTAGTAATAGACACTGGGTGAAAGACACAATTGTCAGAAATTTAAAATTAAACAGATTGCTTTCTGTTTGCTCAAGGGCAACAGTCTTGATGTCTCCTGCTTTCACCCCAACCCATTTTAAATCACTGTCCTTGGCTGACACTGCTGTTCTTTCTCTTGTCCCCTGCATGTCATATACACCAACTTAAACAAAATGCTAACTCACTTCTCAAAAGGAGACACATTTAAAATCAAATCATTAAGTCAGGGGGAAGTTATACTCAAGTGATTAAATTTGAAGTATTTAAAATACTTCAATGAAAATATAGCTTTAGAATCAGTAGAAATCATTTAATCCAAAAATGTATATATATACACATTATATTTGTTAATGTTAATATATATTAATATATGTGTATATGTTAATGTTAATATATACATATATGTGAGATTTTTATCTTTCAGCTGTCTATAAAACAGGGAAATTCAAAGACATTTAGTCTATATTCTCTATTTTTTCACATGAATAAATTTGTCAATCTGTATCAAGTGCCAAATGCAAATTTATTATAATTTTAAATTTACTCTATAATGAGCTCAGTGACAAAACATATGATTTAATATTCTTCATTATGGCATTGTTTATGTTCTGTTGGAAAGTTCCTTTATTACTATTTAACCACATTAAATTTCCCTAAGGAGTATGATTATCCATTAATGCTCTAAAGAGATGCATCACCCTGAACAGGCTAAAGAACTGAGTGTCATATCTGACAGAGAGCAGAAAATATTTGAGAAAGGGAGGGAAGAACCTGTCCTATGTGACTTGAGTGAAAAAAACGCACCTAGGAACAGAGTAAGAGGTAAGATGGCAGAGACTAGATACTTTTGGACTTAAAAAAATCATGTTCCACCGCAAAATAAAATGTAAAATTATTCTTAAGATTCTCTTGTTCACTAACCTAGGTGGGGATGATAAACTTCCAAAATTAGATTATATGTCTTCATCATAAGCATCACTAACCTTCACTAAAGCAGGACTTCTAGTCAATTCTTATTAAACTTTGTCCTCATTACTGAAGAATCAGTTTCAGGTACAGAAGGCAGTGAAGCCCTGAAGATTTATGTTGACGTGTTAGGAAGACACAGTAAAAGTGATTTCTAAAGTTGAAGTAGGAATTGATTTAGATTTTTTTGAGATCTTTTCTTTGGCAAGGCTTTAAAAAAATAAGAGCAAAGGAAATCACTCCTTTTAAATCACTCATTTCTGGAACTAAACACACAATAATTCTCAAGTAGGATACATCACTTGGCTTTATCCATTTTACTTCATTATTTTTCAGCATAATTCAAACCGCATTTTTATCAGTCTAGAAGCTAAGTCAGAAATCTAAGCCATTGCCATTGAAGGTCTTGCCAATAAATTATTATAGACTCCGATTCATGCCCCAATTATCCCTGAGGAACAAAAAGCACTTGCACAGACATCACAATTCTACTCAGACACTCACTCAACATGGATCTACGAGGTTCCTGCATGGTGTGGAGCTCTTGGGAAATAATAAATGTACAATATATTTATTGGACGAGAAAACAAACACTGTAGTAAGACTGCCTCCTTTTCCAGACTCATTTATCATTTTTTATCATTTCTTTGCCTCACATTCCTTTGGACTTATGTCCTCCAACTCTGTGCCTAAATAAAATGCAGATTTTTGTCTTGTTATTGACCTTGGGTGCCTCTATTTCCTATATGTAGAAAATTACCACCAGCCAGCCTTCTGTTACTTATCTCGTCAGATAAGAGCTGTATCCATCTTTTGTTAAATGCAACTCTTTTTTGACTCCTAGTCTAGAAGTTTCCTTTAATATGTTTTTATTATAATTGTGTAAACATTGATGTGGTAATTTTTCTAATGCCTTCCTCTCTGTCCATAATCTTCATGAAGGATGGACTTGGCTTCTCTTCTGGGCTACTTTTTCATTGTTGTAAGCAAATGTATTCCAAGCAAATCACCAATGGGTATATGATGTGACTGGCCACCAAGACACGAAACAACACATTGAAAGAAGAAAACAGGAAGTAAAAGTATCTAATTGTGTGAGATAAGGTTGATGAATCTATAAATAACAAAGGCTTAAGAGACTTCCGACAGTGAGGACTGAACACAATGACAGACACATGAGAGTGAACTGTTGTAAGAAGTGGGGACTTTGGATTGGTGACAATGAAGACAAATTCTAGACTCTTTGTAGCTTCCTACGAAACTTCAGCCTAAAGAAGAAAGGCTCGAGGTGGACAGAGGAATCCAGACTATTTGTGGAGGATGACAGGACAGTAGTGTTGAAATTAAGCTAGGATGCTGAATGTGTAAGCATAGAAGAATTTGGAGAGTTTTATGATGGAATTAAAGGCATCTTCCCCATGCATCATAGAAAGTTGCATCAGGAAACATACTTTTTTTTAATTTAAAAATATTTTATTAATTCAAACATTGTAGTTTGATTGCACTCCTCCTCCCTCGAATCTTCCAATATCCACCTCCAATTCCATACTCCCCCAGATTTGTATCCTTATTTTTTTCTCCATCTTTATTAACTTGGGTATTTCTTATTTACATTTCAATTGTTATTCCCTTTCCCGGTTTCCAGGCCAACATTCCCCTAACCCCTCTCTCTCCCCTTCTATATGGGTGTTCCCCTCCCCATCCTCCCCCCATTACCGCCCTTCTCCCAACAACCATGTTCACTGGGGATTCAGTCTTGGCAGGACCCAGGGCTTCCCCTTCCACTGGTGTTCTTACTAGGCTATTCATTGCTACCTATGCGGTTGGAGTCCAGGGTCAATCCATGTATCGTCTTTGAGTAGTGACTTAGTCCCTGGAAGCTCTGGTTGGTTGGCATTGTTGTACATATGGGGTCTCGAGCCCCTTCAAGCTCTTTCAGTCCTTTCTCTGATTCCTTCAATGGGGGTCCTATTCTCAGTTCAGTGGTTTGCTGCTGGCATTTGCCTCTGTATTTGCTGTATTCTGGCTGTGTCTCTCAGGAGAGATCTACATCCGGCTCCTGTCGGTCTGCACTTCTTTGCTTCATCCATCTTATCTAGTTTGGTGGCTATATATGTATGGGCCACATGTGGGGCAGGCTCTGAATGGTTATTCCTTCTGCCTCTGTTCTAAACTTTGCCTCCCTATTCCCTCCCAAGGGTATTCTTGTTCCCCTTTCAAAGAAGGAGTGAAGCATTCGCATTTTGGTCATTCTTCTTGAGTTTCATGTGTTCTGTGCATCTAGGATAATTAGAGCATTTGGGCTAATATCCACTTATCAATAAGTGCATACCATGTGTGTTTTTCTGTGATTGGGTTACTTCACTTTCACTTTACTATGAACAGGACTTTTGCACAATAAAACTCACACATAGATATTGAACAGTAACCATAAAGAACTGTAAATAATTATTTCAAGTAGCACATAATTTTAGTCTCTCCAACATGAGAGAGTGCTATTGTTCCCTAAGAACAAAAAATTAAAATAATTAAGATAATTTTTCAAAGATCTAGGCTGAATCAGGATTCAGAATGCACCGTCTCCAAAGTACTTGTACATGATTCAGTAAACTGCACTGTCTGTCATGTAGGAGTTAGTCCATTACATCAATAAAATTAACCAATATTAACCTACTATAATTAATTAGTATTAATCTAACATGAGTAATTATTGTATATAATAATTATGTAATATGCAATTACCATTATTATATAAACATACAAAATAAATTATATTCATGTAATATTACCACATCTTCCATGAAAAACATAATATATTAATATTATATTATTGGTATTTAATAATTATGATGTGTTGGCTATTATATATAAATTGTTTATATATAATCTGATATATTAAGTATATATGGTAATTAACCTCCATACTAGAAAATCTAGAGACATTGGGATATATTAGAAAATAACTACAAGATATAAAGTTTGCTTAATGCTTTATGAGACAATTCTCTCAATTCTTCTCTTTCAGTCAGTATTGGCTTTCTGCTCTCTGTCTAAGCATGTTCCTCTTCTCTTCCTAGGCACTAACACCATTCACAGGCAGTAAACATCCTATCATTTATAGTTCTCATCTCAGACAAGATATTCATTCATAGCGCTTCCTTCTTATAATACATTAGGAGATGACTTGATTCATATTCAAGTTTTAATACTTCTTAATCAGCCTGCTCAAAAAACTCTGAATCCTAAGATGAACCTTCCTGTAGCCTTTAATAATTCAATAACCATTTAGCATTGATTTTACTTATCAAGTGTCAATATTTATACATGCAAAAAAATTTCATATTAAGAACATAAAAATAACCAGGCTTCCATAGATAGTAGTGGCTAGAACCTTCATTCCAATCAATTGAATCAAAATTAATAAGCCACATGGAACAAGAAGTTCTGGTCATCTGAGAACTGTATGTGGAACTTCTAGCCAGGCACTGTTGAACAGGTGCGGTTTAGACACTGGTAAATAGGGATGGCTGGGTGGATGGATAGGAGAAATCCCACCATCCCAAGAAACGCAAATGACACAGGCAAACATTCTTCCCAGACATAAAGATAAAGATATACCTGGCTTGAATGAGTCCAGGGTATTGGCCCTCAGTTTAATCAAGAATCCCTAGGACACAAGTTATTTGCAAAGTCCTGGATCTGCAGTAGCTTAAATAGCCTCCTTGAGTGTGGCCGATCAAAAGAGAGAATAGAGACGGATGAGCCCTCCGCAGGAGCAGGTAGAGTAATCGGCTGTGCTTGTGTTTCCTGGTGCCACCTGGACTTAAATGTCCTGTGCTGAACACCAGTGAAAAATGGCCTTTCATTTCACTCAGGATTCTTTCCTGATCCTTAATGTCTTCCATAATTAAGGAGTAACTACCAAGGCGTGGGGCATTTCCAGGGGATTAATGGCCAGCTGGGAGAGTTGATGGCCCGGAGCTGAGTGGGGACTCATTAACCTCAGCTGGTCATTAATTCCTCAGGCACTGCCTAGGGTTGGGGGTCCTGAGGGCGAGCACTTCATTTGCCTGTATTTCAGGAAGTGAGGGGGGGAAAAAAAGGAAACTTGAAAACACACAAAGGCTCAGTGGATCTCCTGCGGCAAGGCAGAATGATGCTCTCTCATCTCTGGAGTTCCTGTAGCATCTAGCATCGTGTTCTCAATGCTCCTATCCTGGGTGCTGGTGATAAAGGGAGCAAAAGGAAATGAGATAGCTCCCAGAGGTGACAGCTGAGGGGCAAGTCCAGAGTATGCTGAATCACCATGTTAAAAGGGTAACTAACATTTCATGCCAACCAAACCTAGTCCTTGCTCAAACATGCACGAATCCAGTCAATTAGGATTCCAACAGTATCTGGAGAGTCTTCACTAATCTTACCTCCCTCTGTCCTGATTATTACATAGAAACAAATAGAAACCTACCTCTGGATGGTGGAAATATGTAGGGAAACCCTGCTAATTAAGGTCAAAGTCTACCATGACTGGACAGCTCCTCTGAACGCAGGGCAAAATGGAGGACTCTCTTTACCCACAGGGCTTCCCCTTCTCAAAGTTGTCTGGAGAGCCAAATCAACCTCCAAGTTCAACTTCCTCTTTTCCTAATAGGACACAATAAGGGGGTGGGGTGTGGGGAGAACCCAGCAAGTACCTGGGATTCCTCTAATGCCTTACCATACAAATGGGCATTCACAGAACTTTAAACTCTCTAGCCAATGATTTTCATTCACCCTGAAAACTCCTTCCCACTCCCCAAAGTCCATACTTACCCCTTGTTCACCCTAAATAATGTGTATGCTTCCAAGCCCACTGGGAATAAATTGTACGCACACAAGCTAAGATCATCTAAGAGAGCTGTTTCATTGAAGCTCATCAGAGAAAGCCTTCCTCTAAGACCCTCAGAGAAGCATCCTCAACCCACTCACTCTTAGCCAGATGGGATTCTCCATTCTGGACTCAACTTCATCCTTCCAGCCATGCATCTACTTTATACCCTGAAAGGGAGGAAGTAGAGGATGGGGAACCACGGCTGGACGTGAAGAGGCATAAGACAGAAGCAGGCTATCTCTTTTGTATCTAGAACAAGAGTTCTGTGGAATAAGCACTTGGAGAAGTAAGTACACTTGACATGAAATTTTCCCACCTGTCCACCCCGTGTTATAGAACTCATCCTTTGGGCACAGTTTCTAGAAAGCCACTTTGCTTGTCTGGCTAAGGATATGAGAGCCAAGGGTGCTCACTGCACAATGTATAGAACAGCAAAAACACCGGCCTGCTTAAATGTTCCTCATAGGAGAACAGAGAGATAGCAGAAGAGAACATCATCTCTCTGAAGGTCAGCTAGCTCTTAAAAGATTGAAGTGAAAAAGGCACACAGGCAAAGCTCCTAGACGAGTTCCAACAGGGAAACACGAAAGGGAGAAGCATGCTGTATGGTACAATGAAGATGAACACGATGCCCTGTCCAGTTTGGTTTGCGTGGATGCATGGAGACAAGTCAGAGAGCAGAATGTGTCTAGAGGTAAAAACAGAGGGATCCACATGAGACACATTACAATCCAGAAAACACAACAGCAGCTATTTCTGGAACACAACTTCATCCATATTTCTCTTTTTACATTCTATCCCAAAAGTGTTTTTATTCAGTACTTATTTTTATTTTATTGTAATTAATATAAAAATAAGAGGACATTGCAAAACGCACATATTTTGTAAAATCACTGGATGCCTTAGGCATTATATGGTGGATGAGATGTTAAGAATACACATTTTCTAACTGAATTCCTAGAACCAAAACTTGTTGAAGACCCTCCTTCTAGACTAGTATTCTGAAGAACTGTTTGTCTTAAGCTAAGGGGAGAAGACGTCTTCTACACAAATATTTCCAGAAAAACAATGGAAGCTATTGCAAGACTGGCTGTTACCTTTAATGAGAAGAGTTAGTATCCCATGAGCATGTGGTAGGGACAAAAGGACAGAAGATAATATCCCCAGGAAAAGCCTCAGAGCTTTGGTTCCTGGGGTCCAGATAAACCAAACAATAGGTATTTAATGTGTAACAGATTCTGTCCTTATAAACTACAAATGTTGGCATATAAGGAGCCTAAGTTCAGAGTCAAAATGACTCTCCTCTCTCTTTTCAATCCTACTATTTGTTACCTATTTAACCATGACAAACTATTTGAATTTGTTATCTTCAATTTTCTCATTCATAAAATTAGAAGTCTAAAAATACTGGATTCAGAGATTGCTGCAAGGATTATGTAAGACAGCTATGTACAGAGGTGGTTTTGTAATAACTTAATAGGTAATATTCATTATTTAGAAAGGCTGCTATTACAAGTCACCACCGGCCTTGGAAATTGGGATCAGTCACCATATTATCACAGGAAAGTATTAGCTCTGTAATTTAAGTGACTCTGTGGGACAAACTTCTATTATTTCCTAAATGAGTTGAATAACAAACTGAAGGAAAATATGTCAAGGTATAAAAAGATACTGTCAAGTGCATTTCTTTTTGTTTAATAAATAAAGTGGATTGTTGTTTCCAGTGACATCACGAATGGTCTGGCAGAATTCTTTGCTATTGTTAGTTATTCCTCTTCAAATATTGTGGCCAAATCCCCTTATATTCCATACTTACAATTTTTGCCTTAAAGATAATAGAGAAGTTAGCAGGTGCTCCCAAAATGTGTTGGCGGGGCGGGAGGATGGACAGACAGACGGATGGATTGGGACAGTCTAGGCAGTGAAAATTCCACTTTCAACTCTTTGAGAGTTGGTCGTGGGGTCTTGGGAATTGTTGCATACAACGACCATCAGCTGGAAGCCTCTCATTTTAAGTTGGTGTAAAACATATGATTTGAGATGCCACCAAGGTGGAATTCGAACTGTGAGTGAGCCCATCCTGTCATCCCAGTCACTCCATCTGGGTACTCTGCTTTCACTGACTGAGGCTTTCCTGGTATCCTCAGAGACCCTGCAGGTCAGTCAGCCTTAGCTTCCTTGAAGTCTTATCTGCTTTGTCATTGAACTTTCTTTCTTGTTTTCTAGAAAGGGAAGGGAAATTATACCGGCAACACTAACGTAATTGCAGATGGTCCACTCTTTACGTTGTTTTAGAGTTACTTCCTGGGTGCGAATAGTGCCTGTAGCAGTCAGAAGAGGGTATCAAACTTGGAATTAGGATGGTTGTGAGCTCCCATTTGGGGTTTGGGAACCAAACCTGAGTAGTTAAGAGCAACAGTGCTGTTAATGGCTGAACCAACTAATAACAGATAACATCATGGGGAAAAAAACTCACCTTTCTAGTTTTCTTCTACCAATGGGGACATCAGAGAGAGAGTCGCTATTTCTCCATTTGTAACATTTGATCACTGAATATCGTTTGTTTAATCACAGACCTCTAGCACCAAGATAACAGGACTGAGACAGAATGCCATCTTGATCCAATTTTTTTAAATTACTTTTTATTCTCTAAGTAGTTGTACAAGTTTTTAACCTTTGTAGTAATAGCACAATAATCATACTTTACTGGGTCTAGTGTATTCTTTAAATGGAGTAATGGAAAGAAAAAATGCCAAAGAAATAATATTTGGATGAGCCAAGTTTTAATGCTGTAGTAAATTAATTCACCTGAAACACCTAAATATATTATTAGCCCCTCCAAGGATGGCAAGATCCTTCAGGAACTCTAAGAACTTAGCTTTACGTGTATCCTCAGGAATTTGTCAGGGAAAAATTGTGATTTTGAATGAGTATTTTCAAACCAGCACTAAGGGGCTAGAGAGGCATCCAAGAAGTTTTTTAAAAAGCAGCTGCTCTTCCAGGAAAACTAGGTATGGTTACAAGCAACCACATAACAGCTCACAACTGTTTGTAAAGCCAATCACAGTGGATCTGGCTTGTGGGGACACCAGGTAAGCATTCAGTGCACCAATATACGTGAAGGCCAAAGATCCAGACACGAGAATAAAATTGAGAAAAAGCAAGGAAAAAGAGGAAACAAATTCAAAGCGGTGGCACATGCCTGCTATCCCAACACTTGGAGAGGCTGACGTACAAAGGTTCTTGTGAGGGTGGGGCTAACCAGAGCTACAAAGTGACAGCAGGGCCATCTGGGACTGTGTAGCAAGAACTACATAGTCAGGTCAATAACCAAGGGAAGTAATGGGAAGAGGAGTAAGTAGGAAGAAATGTACAGAATGTTTCAAGGGCTGTAATATGGCAGGCAGATATGAACAGCCCATACATGTCCAGTGAACTTGGAAGATGGGTGGTATTTAGGGTATGAGGGGCTAGCACCAACAGTAGGCATCCTTCCACCTTAGGAGGTAACAATTTGGATCTCTATCAAGACGATAATGTTCAAAGCATGGTCCTGGAATAGGAAGTACCTGTACTCACTTTTACCCTCTAGAAATACAGATGCGAGGGCCACATCAGGACCTCCTAAATTGGAAGTTCTTGAGCTGCGCCCCCGCAGACCTTTCATTTTTAGAATCCCCGGGTGATTTTTGATGCATACGAAATTTTGTCCATAGTCACACTGGCAATTATACATAATCAAAGCTCTGGTTCCTAAGGGTAAGAGAAGGCGGACTCAATCTCAATTTGATGAGGTTTGGTCACCTCAGGGTCTGAGCACTACTAGTTATCAAACTGGTTTTAAAAAATGTGAGAAACTCTCCCTTTTTTGCAACTCTCCACATTTAAGGTCTGTAAAGAAATTACTTAATGCCACTACCTTGACTTCCTAAAATAAATGCTGAACGTTTTCTAAAACCCAGGGAAACAGGCACATTGAGTCTATGTTAGTCACTTGTCTGTTGCTATAGCAAAATACCAGAGGTCATCAACCGAAAGGTGGGCAGGGAGGGATTTAATTTCGGTTTGTAATTTCAACTTAAAATGCTACTGGGTATGGTCTCTTGACTCAGTTCCTCCCTCAGTTCTTCGTAAAGAGGTTGGGGGTAAAGGGGATGTGTTAACTCTTGGTGATTGAGTAGAAATGGAGTGGGATGTGGTGGAGTGGTAAAGTCCCATCATCCCTATTACAGTGCTTTTGCCCTTTGGCATAACTTTCTCTTCTTAGGCATCACTCAGACCAAGGGTTCATCACAGTCCAATGGAGTCTAAGCTGGTGGTCAATCCTTTAACAGGAGACTTTAAGAAAATTCCAAATGCAAACTATAAAAGTCTTTCTATCGTTTTAATTCTAGTTTATTTTTTTTCCAAAGTGACAAAAATCTAGACTGCATATCAAAGCAGCTAGCATTATCTGGCTGAGACAAGTTCCTGAAGTATTTTATAAGGAAGGCCTCACACTATGCAATGTTCAGATAACCTGGGATTACCTAGGTGGGGATTTTCTCTTCTTGCATTCTCCAAAAAAACAGAACAAAAAAGATTTAAAAAAAAAAGAAAAAAAAAAACCAATAGGGAGGGCTTGTCTGGACAGAGCGAGAGGCCATTTCAAGAGCTCTTAAAGGCCTATTTAAAACATTTCTTCAAAGGAGTTCCTGCCACAATTATTACAGCTCATTTGCCTGCAAATGCGCTCGCTGTTGTTAATCAGTCAGTCATTAACCCCAGGAATATCAATGTATTGTCACCATGCATTTCAAAGAGGCAGAGGAAGATGGGCAGAGGGAACTGCTAATTTGAAAGAGCCCATTACAGTATTTGTTCTCCCAAGGTAAGCCCTCAAAACAAAGAGATTTTATCTCAGCACTCTATCCTGTGGTCCTTTATTTAGGTTCAGGCCCAAGGTTTCCTCTGATTGCCAAGGAAATGGTCTCGCAGACCAAATAACACAGTTGGGAAAATCGGAAGATTAGGACAGAGATGAAATTCAGGCAAAGGTCTACAGTTAAGGGGTCTCAAAGAGCAATTGTTCTTGCTGTCTTCACAAGCAAGAAAAAAACAGAGGCTCAAACGGAGAAGGCAGGAGAGGCCAAAGGGGGACCATTAATTATCTAGAGGATAAACTCTTAATGTCCTTAGACTGCAGTTTTTCTTCTAAAGGTGGCCATTTAAAAATCCTTGTGGACATCAGGCCTGGTCCCTGTCCTTACATCAGTTCTCTAAGCCCTGGGCATCCTGCACATGCCCTATGGTTCTCTGGTATCTGTCTCCGTCCACAATTTTATGAAGTAAGCAGGGGTTCTTAAATGATAGAGGATTGCTGTGAATGTCTGTGGAGAAATCTATAAATCTCACCAAATTTATTTATAGGATTATTATATAGTCTTGGGGTGGAGCTCAGATTTAGAACCCTTGCCTCTCAAACACAAAGGCCTAGGTCAGCTTTTCAGCACCACAGCAACTGGGTCTGGTGGACCATGTCTCTAATCCTAGTCGTCAAGAAGTAGAGGGAGGAGGATTAGAAGTTCGTGCTCAACGTTAGCTCCATAGAAAGTTTGAGGACAGTATGAACTGTGTGAGGTACATCGTTTTTTTAAATGAAGTCACTAGAAAAACTATGCCAAGCCAGAGTTTTGATGCCCATATAGCAAATGAAATTACATTTACTCTTACATTTAATTCATTGGATCACACAATATGCCCATGTTTATAGAGAAAGCATCATCCAGTATCAGAAATTTCAGCAAATATTTAGTATAAAATTACAAATAAATAATATATATATGTATATACATTATATAAAAGTCATTAAATTCTCTATGAATAAAAAGAATATTTCAAGGCTAGCACACAGTGTTTAATAGTATAACTGAAAGATATTCATAAATTTTCACTGTTTTGGATTGCATTATATGTCCTAGTCATTGACCCCTGGGCTCAGTGACATTTTTTCCCCTAGAATCAGGTTTTTAGGGGTATTTGTGTACCTTATCCATAAGGCACGGGCAGAAGAAATCTTCAAATGGAAGACAAGTCTCACCTCCTAAGAGAGTGGCTCTTTAGCTTCTAAACATTTGAAGATCTCCTCCAAGTGGATCTTGTGAAGTGTGACCAAATATACAGCAACCCGATCTGGGGTAGAGGGGTGGGAAGGAGGGTGAATGACTGAGGGGAGAGGAGATAGGAGAAACTGATGGGTCGGGATGTAATATATGAAAGAATAATAAACAAACAAAGAAATACACCGTCAAGAAGACACTTCTGACGAGTGCTGTGTTTTATAGGAAGAAGCCAGGGGTATGTTTGGTGGAGGCATGGAGGAGTGCAGAAGATGATGGGTGCCTCTGTGGGCCCATGCTGAGGTATCCCTCCCCTGTCCCCCCGCCCCGCACCCCCCCCCCAGTACCAGCCACATAGTATAGAATGGAGTTGATTTAGGGTATGGGGACAGGAGTTGATGGGGCAGCGTAGACAGAGAAAGGCAGGGGGAGTGGATATAGGAGTAAGGGTAGCCATGAGCATGTGGGGTGAGAGGGGCAGGAGAATGGGGAGAGAAAGGACAGAGGGAGACGAGGGTAAGAGAGCAAGAGAGGAGTAGCAAGAGAAGAGAGTGAGGAAAGGCAAAGCAGACCCTTTTATAGTTGGCCAGGCATACCTCGCAACAGCCAGGTAACCGTGGGGCGGAGCCTAGGATGAATGCTCTAACAATAAGAACAAGTAGCCCCACGGAACAGCGTGCGCATTTGCTTCCTGTAGAATCACTGTTACAATGGGAACAGACTCGCCGGCAACTCCTCCATCCTCATTTTGCCTACTTCCTTCTTCTGTTCTGGCAATTTACATACATGAAGCTATCAGTTTCATTAATTAGGCCTTAAAACTGCTATTTAAAGAAGGATGAAACTTTTCCTTCCCTCAGATAAAGCAATGCACCTAAATGATGCCTGTTGTCATAGATGGCTTGCCTGCTACTTTGCTAGAAGGCTTCAAAGTCGAACTTTGATGTGAAAAAGAGTCTTAGGGAATATGCATATGAGAAATGATCTTGAAAAGAAAACTTGAACGCCGCATCTGAGAAAAGGAGAAAAGTACAAGGAGCCAGAAGAGCCCTGCCTCCGTTACATGAGAGGCAAAAGAATCAGAGAGGATTTGCACATTTGAAAAATTTGATAGCCATAAAAATACGTCTTTATTTGCGTCTGAAAATTTCAGATACCCACTGATTCCAAACATTGAGCTAGACAGGAAATGCACTGGATATTCGCACATGCTCAGAAAAAGAGAAGAAAGTTCCTGAGATGACCTCTGTGGGAGAGCCCGAGATCTTAAAAGAAAACATCTGACCCATCGGGGCATACTGTGACGGTAGCTGATGAGCTAATGACCTAACAGAAGGAAAGGGCCTTGGTGGTGGAGGTGGGACTCAGCCTGGTGACACAGATCCCTGTATCAGCTTACATGAAGACCAAATTCACAGAGAGAGAGAGAGAGAGAGAGAGAGAGAGAGAGAGAGAGAGAGAGAGAGAGAGAGAGAGAGGAGAGAGAGAAGGGAAAAGAGGGAGAAAGAGATAGTTTGTGTGTGTGTGTGTGTGTGTGTGTGTGTGTGTGTGTACCTTTGTGCCTGTGTGAGAGTCTGTATGTGTTTGTGTCTGTCTGTGTGTGTTTCTCCCTCTCCCTCTCCCCTCTCCCCTCCTCCCCCTCCCTTCTCTCTCTCTCTCTCTCTCTCTCTCTCTCTCTCTCTCTCTCCCTCGTGTGTGTGTGTGTGTGTGTGTGTGTGTGTGTGTTCCTTGCCTGTGTGAGAGTCCGATGTGTCTGTGTATGTGTCTGTCTGTGTCTGTTTTTCCCTCTACTTTTCCCTCTCCCCCTCTCTCCCTCTCCCATTCTCCCTCTTTCCTTTTCTGTCTCTCTCTGTCTCTCTCTTTCTCCTTGTGTGTGTGTGTGTGTGTGTGTGTGTGTGTGTGTGTGTGTGGTTGTGCTAGAAGAGAGAAGTCAATTGTGAATGGTGTTACTAAGGATGTCCCCAAATATTTTTTGACTGGATCTCTTGGCCTGGATGAAATTCAGCTATGTCTGCTTATTCAGGAGACCCAGGGACCCTCCTATGTACACCTCCTCAGACCTAGAATTACAAGCAGGAGCCACTGTACCAGGATTTCTTCATGGATTCTAGGTACCAAGAGCTTGTTTTTATTATTGCACAGTGGACTTTATATATTAAGCTCACTAGCCATAGATTTAAGCACAGGATTTAACAGACAAAAAGAAATCAATCAAACAAACAAACAAACAAAACCACCGAAGGCAGAGAACGCATGTACACAAGAACATGGACACGGGCTTCTTCAGTAGTCTGATTTGTGTTTTCACAGAAGCCACCTGTGATTGTAGCTTCTGTAGTGACATCTCAAAGGAACCTAAAGACCCTAAATGTGATCATCTTAGAGCGGATCCTGGTGTCAACTAGACAGAGCTACTTGAGGAGGGTAAACACTAGTTCCCAAGGATTGCATGGAAAGTTGTTTGTATTATAAATAAAAGTTATCTGCATTGAGTTTCCAATACAAATTCTAATCTGACTCAGGGAAAGGACTATGACCATTACTATTTAATATTCTTATATCAAATATTTCTCTCTAAAAAGAATATTGTCTAGACACAGGTAACCTTCCCACCAAGTATGACTAACTGTGCTGAAATTCCTTACCCACGGCTTCTAAGAGACACGAGGCAACCAGAATCCAGGCTCTAGGCTCTTTCTTATCCCATTTCCCCTTAATTCTGCTGGTCCTTCAGAGTAAAAACCATTTCTTTCTGATGAATCTCAAAGGTTAAAGACTTAGAAGATCGGGGTGAGGGGGAACAGGGAGGACTGAACTAACACATGGAAAACGTGTTGAGACATTGATAGAGGCACGGAGTTTCTGCACAATAAACTTGAAGCCCTTGGCATGAAAGATAAACAAAAGGAAACATAATTACACAAAACGTAGTTTCCTTAAGTCTAAGAGCAGGAAAGTGAGCTGGCACCTTGGGAAGCACCAAGATCCAGTGAGCATGGACACTAATGTGGGGAGCCAATGCTGGTCTGGTTTCTTCCGTTTCATCTGCTTCCAGTCCAGTACCACGAGACCAACATGGGCCCCTGAATTGGTAATGAATGAATTGGGTTCGTTTTTCCCCCTATTTTATTGGTGTGTGTGTGTGTGTGTGTGTGTGTGTGTGTGTGTGTGTGTGTGTGTGTGTGTGTGGTGGAGAGATGGCAAAAGAATAAAAAATCTGACTGTTACCTCAGTTTTTGCAGGAAGCCACTCTAACAAAGGTATTGTCAGAGGAACATATCCACACGGATTTTTTTTTTCTGTACCTGCATACTTTAGTCTTGATGAAGTCTTAAAGTTGTCATCAAAAGGCAGCCATAGATTGCTCCTGTGAAGCAGTGTCTGATAAACACCTTCCTTTGCCACCAGGGAAGCAGCAGAGGTAATCTTTAAAAAATAAATAAATAAATTCTAAAAGAGCTCAGGATTCCTTGATAAGGGTAAGACACTCTTAAATGAGAAAGCCTTTCCCGGGAACTCAGACTAAGACACCACACTGCTCCCATCAAATTAAAATGCTAATCGGAGGGTGGCAGGCTGCCGTATCTCAGATCAAGTTTTAGTTTTCTTTGGTTTCACTTTCTGTCAGGGTTATTCTATCATAATGTATCAGGGAAAGCATTGCGCTCACATCAAATCAAATCCTTAATGGAAAGGGTGGCAGTCTAAAGTACTCTTGATCAACTGCTAATTTTGTTTTATTCTTCTTCCTCTTCGAGCTATTCTGTGAAATGAGAAACTCTGCATCCGAAAGAGGTTTTTTTTTTCATTTTTTTTTTTTTTTTTTGGAGAAAAGCTGGGCACTAAAACAGATTAAGATGAACCGAAGACACAGAGAACCATTACGTTCACAGAATAAACAGTTTTAGTCATTTAATGTTATAATAAATGCATTCTGCTGTGGCGTGGGCAGCTTTCACGATAAAAAGCACTCCTGTTAAGTAGGGACATGGCTCTGCAAGAGACACAGACACCTGCAGGACACCCAAAGGGTAACAGTCCCACTGCCCATTCTCAATTTGGCATTTTGAAAAAAGCAGACAACTGTTTAAAAAAAAAAAATCGCTCCGACCAAATAGAGAGGGAGCAAATTTAAGATGGCAGAGGAATGTCCGAGTCGAAGCTTTAAGGATCAAAGTAATCAGTTTATTTGGAGGATGGAGAAAGAGCGAGAACAGCAGATTCTTCTACCCTGCTGCCTTTGAAAGCCTGGGCTCTGGGCAACAGAGGTTTGCCAGTGAGTCAGTCCACAGTCCTAGGGGATCTGAGCTAAGAGGGAACTTCAGATCCCTCGCTGCCCTCTTGGAGAATGAAGGGTTGTATATCCAGCAGGGATGTCACAAAGAGAATCAATTGTCATCCAAGAGTTCTTTCACTGTTCCTGATGTAAAACCCTTCCTTTAAGCACAGGAAAACAAGACCACCTCCATTGCCAACAACAAAAACTGCCCTTTGATGAGCCCCTGACAAGGTGGATTTGGGTGTTGTTTCATTTACTTTGGAGTCAGTCTAGCTTTGCTAGGGTAATAGAGTGTCCCTTATGTGATGTGACTATGAGGTGTTAGGCATTTGTCTTCACATGTCCAGGGGAGACAAAGAAAAAAAAAAGCTAACCCATAAGAGAAGCATTGAAAACCATTGTTCACACCCCCACATAATTCAGGACACAGAGAATTTAATATCATAACACTATGGTTGATGGGGTGTAGAGAGAAATGCAGGACTTGGTGAGGTTCTACAGAATAAAAAAAAGTAAAAATAAAAACATTGTTCTGTAATATATGCCTTGAAAATTGTTCTCTTAGTTTCCAATTCATTTTCCAGTTAATATCTTGGATGTGTCCACCTGTTAGGGACCATTCTTACAATGAGAACGTATTAGTGAGTGGGGATGCCATTCTGCTAGGGTTGAGATGCTGTTCTTAGGCTTTTGTGCTCCCCATGCATGATAAATGCACTCAGCAGGAAGTCAACTCAGTCCCCATTTTCCAACAGATCTGTTGAGTCAAAGTAAAAACGAAATCAAAACCGCAAAACATACTTAAAACAAATGTCTTGTATTAAGTTGTTTGTTTTCGTTTCTAATGTAAGATCTTGACCAGTTAGCAGAAGCTGGCCTTGAACTCTAAATCCTCCTTTCTCCGGGTTCTGAGATTACCGGTGAATGCCAACAAACCTAGTTTGTTGATAAGACTGAACCCGGAGATTTGTACGTTCTAAGAAAGGACCCTGCCACCTTCACCTTTGTGCTGTTGTGTTGCTGTCATTGTTGTTTTCTTGACAAGTGGAGTGACCAGAAACCTAGAACAACCAACTCTTTCCAGAGGAAATGATATCTGAAATCAAAAATCAACTGGGATCACAGATCGGATATGAACGCAACATGTGCAAACAGGAGCAAAACAGAATTTAAAGGGTAGACGTTCCTGATGGGAACACTAATGACCTATTAAGCTCTCAAATTCGGGAATCCACAATTACGATAAGTAACACTGCTGCCAAGTGTTGTACTTCTGGGTAGGATGCTGTCTGTGGGGAGTGAAGCTAGGACCATTTCAGAAAGGGATGCAGACCTCCATCAATATTCAAGGTCTGTCTGTATCTTGCCTGTGATCTCTCTTCCTTCGTGCTGTCTGGCTTCTACTAATTCTCCTCTCCCAAATCTCGCTGATGCTCACCTCTCAGTCCCTCAAGCAATGCCTGTCAGCTCCTTGGCTAGACATGCTGTCCCAGAATCGTGATTAACCTGTGCAGTCAATGAGCTTCTGTGATTTTCCTCCCACTGAGCTGAGGTTCAGTCAGTAAGTCTGTTCACTCCTGTAGTTTTTCTCCTGGTCTATTGTATCCATTTTCCACGTATGACATACATACATTGATCTATCCATCTAAGTTTTATAATGAAGCAAAGAACAGCCAGCCTGATTTTAGTGTTCATATATAAGATAACCCTAAACCACTTTCATCCAAGCATTTTTTTTGGATGATTGAAAAAGCTGTTTTTGCAATACAGGTTAGGATCAGTTCTGTATTGTCTCATTCCAAGTGTCTAATGTCTAATTTCAAGCACTGTTTTAACACTCTAAGCTCTACATAGAACTAACTCATCAGGAAGACCTTCCCCATACTATTTCTCCAAAATTCTAAACTGAAATTTAAATGTACAGTTATTATAACTGAGAGCACAGGTGAACACTAGATTAGAATACAGCATACATCAGCCATCACTAATTCTTTTATTAATGCTAGGTTCCTAACCAAGGAAAACCTCTAAAACCTATCAGTGGATTCTAAACTAGTAGTTCTTCTTCATGCTCTGTAGACGTCTCCTAGACTCCCCTTCTAGGAAAACCTAAGGATATAATACTAACATCAAATGAAATTGCTGCTTTATGTCCTACGGATTCAGATTATCTGGCTCTGTGACTTTAGAAAATTTAAATATTTTAAAGGAAGGATATTCAACAGAAAATAACTTTTGATAGGTAAATAATACCAAAACTTTAATCATTCTAGTGTTTCAATTTAAAGATAAGTTCAAGGATGATACCATCTTTTTTTTTTCACCAAAAAAAAATAAATAGTAATTTTGAATACAAAGCATACCGGAAACCTTTCATTTCTAGTCAGATTAGCAAGCCAGTGCACAGGATGCATACTGGACTAAAATTTAGTTCAAAGAAAGTAAAAGATTCTCTTTGATACCACTCAAATGAAGCATGGGCAGTACATCTTCCCTCAGAGATTGATATAGGTATTGGGGGGAGGGGATGAACGTGTCTCTACCCTTCAGAAACAGAGTATTTGCATAAAAATGCAAAAGTTACTGGAGAGATGGCAAAGCGCTTAGGAGCATTGATAGCTCACCAAGGACCAGGGTTGGATTCCCTTTACCCACATGGCAGGACCCAACCATCTGTAACTCAAGTTCCAGGGGCTCTCCTCCCTTTCCTGGTATCTGCTGGCAATATCAAGCATGTGGGATGCAGATAGCCAGCCAGACAACAGACTTAGGATGCAAAATACTTAAAATTAAAAAATAGATAAATCTTTAATAGAAAGTCAACAAAGATAGATGCAAACTGAAAAGGTAAAATTGAGTCACAATAGAGGGTCTCAATCCAACGAGATGATGTTAGGCAAGGACCACGGATTATCAAAGGCATCCCCAAGACTTCTTTCCACACAGGAGACCTCAGTTCTGCTCTGAAAACACTGCTGCTTTGATTTCACTTAGCCTAAAGGCTTTATTTTTCCTGGGGTAGGGAAGAGTAGGAAAGACAAGGCAGAGGCTTTCTTTGAAATGGAAAATAAAAAGGAGATTGATGGGAAGAAAGGGGTGGGGAAATAAGGAACAGGAAAGAGGGAAACTCAACAAGGAAATAAGGACTCTTGCTTCTCCAAGAATGCTCAGTATGAATATTCCTCTATGAGGACACAGTATGGAGTGTCCCTAAGGATGGCAATGAAAGATGGACTTAGTTAAACCTGCAGATGCTACCCTGAGGTAAGCAATCTCCTTACCTATAGTTACCTGTAGTTTCAAAGGGAAGACCTTGCAGAAAGCAGCTACAGAGAAAGCTCTGCCTGAGACCAGCTCTGAGTTTAAAACAAACAAACAAACAAACAAACAAACAAACAAACAAACTCTAAAAGAGAAATTGCTGGGCCACATCCAGGAGGTGGTGGTAAATACCAAAGGCTGTTTTGTGTAATGTTTTCCTTTGTGCCTATCCCTGACTCCCACCCTTAGCTCTCCAACATTTTCAATTTATTACCGCAGGAAGCTACCCTGGATGCTGTGGCCCACCATATTTCACTGCCATCACTACTCAATAGACCATACAATTTCTGAGGATATCATTAACCCAGCCTTCAATGCACAGAACATGCAGAGAAAGTGAAATAGCAAATGTATTTCTAAGACCTCCATTCCCCTACACAGTAATGGCTTAACACTTTGGCATTAATTCCATTTGTCAAGCTGTAAGATAAATACATGCACATCAGACACTTTCCCGGCATTTATTCAAAGGCCAGACAGTGAAGACCACTATTTAAATGGGAAATGTGTTCATTTGTTTTTGAAAACAAAGCAGAGGCTCACAATTCACGTCAATCTTCTTAAAGAGGCAGAACAGTTTTCAGGACAACTCTCTGCAGGCTAGACTTTATCTCCCCATGAGAATTCTGACATCCTGCAGGCAGGAGAGATGGCTCAGCAGGTAAATGTGCTTCCCATCAAGTCTGGGGCCTTGAGTTCCATCCCTGGAACCTGTACAGTAGAAAGAAAGAACCAACTCCTGCCAAGTTTTTTTATGACCTGTGCATGAGCCCCAGTACATGCACATACCACACACACACACACACACACACACACACACACACACACACACACACACACACACACACACACACTCACACACTCACCACACACACACACACACATATTCTGCAATCCTAAACAAAATATATGTGCCATATTGTCCAGTAATCAAAGGTTAAAAATACAAATGGTGCCTTACAAAAGACATTTTCTTTTGAGATTTCTGTACATCAGTAAGGAAGACTTCATCTCATGGAAATCCATAGCTTCTAACCTTAGGCAAACAATACCAATTTGTCCATCCAGCAAAGCTTTTTAATTGCAATGATACTCACATGTGGATAAGCAATCACATTTATTTATTTATTTATTTATTTATTTATTTATTTATTTATTTATGTGAGTACACTGTCGCTGTCTTCAGACACACCAGAAGAGGGCATCTGATCCCATTACAGATGGTTGTGAGCCACCATGTGGTTGCTGGGAATTGAACTCAGGACCTCTGGAAGAGCAGTTCAGTGCTCTTAACCACTGAGCCATCTCTCCAGCCCAAGTAATCACATCTTGATAGAGATTCTTAGAGCTCTCCTATGTCTCTTGCATAAACTGGTCTCTATATTGCAATTCCAGGTTAATGCTCTTCTTTCAAATGATTACAAGTGCATGTTCTCTGGATTTACAAATGGCCTAAAGTACTAGGCTCATGGTGTTATTCAGGAATTTTCCTTACCCGATGTCTTGAACCTTAGAGACTATCCAGAATTGGTCAAAAAGGTATAGAAATGTTGAACACCTTTGTCAAAGTTTAAGTATTCTATACGTATAAGTATACCCAGGGCTGGAAGTATATCTCAGTTATAAAGTAGTTGCCTAGCATTCCTGAGGACAGGAGGATCAAGAAGAAACAAATCAAAATGGAGCGCCATTGGTTTTGGGTACCTGGGATAGAGTCAAAGTCAAAGGGCTATTGCAACTTAAACCCTTGCTGTACCCTCAGCCGAAACTTGGAACTGTGGGCTATAGACAGGGTTACCTCTGGATGAGATCTGAGCTTTGGCATACTAGAAGTTCTGCTGGTATTCTCCACAATAGACCCCATTCTCCCAAACTCCCAAGAAAGAAAATAGAATGAGTTTCTATTCATTGTTCTGAAAGAACAGTTAATTCATTCCTATTATCTCCCAAGAAACATGAGAACAGCCGTATAGGTAAGAGGTACAAGTATCCTCTTGCATGGTTACAAGCCAGAAAATAATCTGATAAGCATCCTTACTTTGGTGCCTAAGGGCCAACAATCTGTCTTTTTTCTTTCTTCATTTAAACACTGGTGTTCTAAAGAGATTACACACTAGGCGATATTGTTATACAGCAGAACAACTGGAAAAATAAACTGTCAAAGCTAAAACAATCTAATATATTTAAAGCATGATGCTGTCAACCCTAAATCAAGATTTATTTCTAAAGTTGCAATACAAAATCAATATTGGAACAAGCATCTAAATTGAAAACTGGAGGCTCCCCAGAATTTACATTCTGTAAGGACTTTTTTTATTTAAATGTATGTTTCATTTTTATAGCTGATAAAATTGTCATTCTAAAAGCCTGAAATTCATAATTATATATAGTATTCGTAAGGAAAATGGTCAATTGACTGAATCTAACAGTGCTGTTGTAATATAACAACTCATGATAAAGTATATAATACTGAAAAATGATATTTTTAAGTCCTCACACCTCACACACCTACTCTTCATTAGAACATGCAGTTTTTCTGACAGTAGATATTGTATTCCATATATTAGTGTACCTGGAGTGTTCTACCCTTTATCTGAACACTCAAGAAGACTGGGTCATAATTGTGAGTTCCAGGTTACATCAGAAAAGCAAACCAAATCAAACAGAGAGCAGGTATACAATGTCCTGTGATACAGACCTCTGGAACAGAATTTCTGTTTTGGACCAAAAGATCCAAAGTGAATGTGTGCCCTGTAAGGACTGATACTCTCTTGCCTGCTGTTTTCAAAGGTACTAATAGATCATTTCCAATAAATCAGTGAAGGAAAAAAAATCCCTTAGTGGTTTTTCCTTATGGTATAAGACATTAGAAAAGATATAAATTATATAGAGATATGCACATTCTAAAAGACATGGAATTTAAATATAATTTAAAGTCAAGAATACATTTAAATGTAACCCTACAGTCATTGGTCACCATTCTACTTGTTCATTTTGTGGATGGCGTGGACTCATTTGAAAGGAATATAAAAACTCAAAATAACTGCACGCTGCACATTCTGCATTCCAAGGGGGAGAGTGTGTCTGAAGACTTACTATAAAGTAACAAGTCCTGAAACTTTAAAAAAAAACCCAAAACTTTCCCCACTAGAATCTGAAGAAGGAGGGAGAATATATTTCAGATATGTAAAAGTAGTTTCTGATGGAGAGGTTATTAAACACCACAGTAGGCAGGTAATAATACCTAAATGTCTGAGGTGGGGTAAATGACCTGCTTACCAAAACCCAGACTGTGGAGTTTGGGACAGGATAATGTCTCAAATTCCCTGCAGCCACAGGAGTTCACAATTTTATTACCGAAGGATGCGAAAACATTTTAGCACACGCTGGGCTTCGGCAATTCCACTAGAGTCCAAATGGACTTTAAGATGCAGAGATCTTTTTTTAAAGCCCTGCTCCAAGAACATTTAATATTTGAAATTATTTGAGATGAAAGCATAATACCCAATTGTTACCACTTCCCGAGTGACTCCCTTACTTGCCTAATTATGGCAAGCAAGGTTGTCAATGGTAAAACATTTTCAAGAGATTAACTTTGCCCAGTAAGAGTTCCTGCGGCAGCCTGAAAATTGTTTGAAGTGTTCCAAACATTTTGCAACCACGAGTGGGCAGCCACTCACTTTTGTATTTACAGACAAAATGATATTTGGATAAAGCAAAGGTCAGACTTGAAAAGAACAAAACAAGGCGGGACAGCATTCTACATTTCCAGATTGTAGCCCTGAAGTCGGCAGCCACTGCGTGATGGGGCCAAGAGAGAGAAGAGTAAGTTTTGCTGCACTCCTGCCTCGCTAAGGGTTTCCAGAACTTCCTTTCTAAGACAGGTTTAAAAGCGTTGAGAAATCCTTCTTAAAGAACATACGCTTTCTATGATTCCACCCCCGTAGCCCCGCAATAATGTTGTTCCTTTCTAAGTAGGAATATGTCCTTTTCTGCTTTAGTTAGCTCCCAGATTAGTACTAAGTCTTTTCTGTAGTGGATATTGGTGGTTTGTAATTGGAAATTCTTGTTCTAGGAGTATGGATGCTGTCCTTGCAGTCAATCAGAAACATGACAACGGGAATGTTCACTCTGCACATAGGTATTGCAACGTGGAATCTGGTTGGTGATCAGAATAAATGGAAAGAAACAATATAATGTGTGAGTGTGTGTGTGTGTGTGTGTGTGTGTGTGTGTCTGTCTCTGTCTCTGTCTCTCTGTCTCTCTGTCTCTCTGTCTCTGTCTCTGTCTCTGTCTCTGTCTCTCTCTCTCTCTCTCTCTCTCTCTCTTCTCTCTCTCTTTCTCTCTCTCTTGTATAGACACATGTTGAGGTTTGGTCTGTTGCCTTTGTAACCTTGGTCCCCAGTTCATCTCTGATTGGTCAATAAAGATGCCTATATCCCATAGCTGGGCAGAAGAAAGAGACAGGTGAGGTTTCTGATCCCGAGCTTGGGGTTTGAGGCAGGACCATTAAGAGGAGTAAGGTGGAGAGAGGGGAAGATGCCATGGGTTAGATGATCCATGAACACATGGTCATGAGGGCTGGCCACTGGAGTAAGAGTAGATGGAATATGGCAAGTAATTACTTAAGGTTATGGATAGGGAAGTAGATACTAATAGCTTAGAGGATAGATATTTGCCCAGCTCTAATGCTTTAAAGGCTTCTCATAAATATAAAGGTTGTATGTCATTTATATGGGAACTGAATTTTCTAAGGTGGGGTAAAACACCAGATCAAATAAATAATTGCTACAACACACACACACACACACACACACACACACACACACAGCTTTGGGATAATTCTAATCATCTGATTTAGGAATCCCTAATACTCATGATGAATTCCAGATTATAAACCCTGGTCACCTAAAGGTTTTTCCTCTTCCTTTTACTCCTCCTCTTTATCCTCCTCTTTCTTTCTTTCTTTCTTTCTTTCTTTCTTTCTTTCTTTCTTTCTTTCTTTCTTTCTTTCTTTCTTCCTTCCTTCCTTCCTTCCTTCCTTTCTTTCTCTTTGTTTTTTCCTTCTTTCCTTCCTTCCTTCCTTCCTTCTTTCCTTCCTTCCTTCCTCTTCCTCCTCCTCCTCCTCCTCCTCCTCTTTCTTCTTCTTCTTCTGTCACATCTCCCACATGAAACCAAACCACACTAATCCCTTCCACAGAATAGGTATCAAATTTCCCCAAGGGAAATTCCTTTATACTTTTAATGTCCTGTAACTTAAAGATAACAATATGGATTTAAGAGCACTTGAGTACTGGCAATATCAGTGGAATGTTGCATAGTAAAAGAATAGTTAAAGAAAGGAGCACAGTTGTCAGCCTAGTTTATATGAATGTATGCACAAAATTATTATTAACAGAGTAGAAAAGAAACAAACATGATTATTAAAACCCTCTTCTCTCTAACTTATCATATGTCTCCAGCTCGTATTTATTAATAGCTAATTCTACCACCCATTTCATACTCGACCCATCTTCAGCAAACACCTCAGCTGGCTAGGGTTCTCTATCTCTAGGGACAATCCACGTTTTCATTCTTGAAGTGTCTGCACCACTATTTATGGATCTTCGTATGTTGCGGGTATATTTTCCCACAGACTCAATCCTGGGGATTTGACAGAAGAATAATGTAATCATCTGCCATCAGATTGCTGTTCAATCTAGGGAATGATGCTGCTATGTTAGAGACGCGGATACTAGAAGATTGTAGCTGAGTCAGCCTTCGTTAAGGAAAGTCCAGGCTGCTGAATGAATCTCCGTTCTTGCCACCATGACAAAAATATCTTCCTATGCTTTGTGCATTTGAATATATCTAAGGATATATCTATATATCCTTTCTTAGAACTCCCTGACCAGCCAGCCAAACTATTGACTGTGTTATATAACTCTGTATACAATTGCCCATCTAGCCATTTCTCCTTTTAAGCAAACCACACTACTGGTTGGCCATACATACTGCTCAAGGTTCTGCCAACTAGAGATATTTCTTAGCATCACTGCCCATCATGGATTCCCACGAAGAGGCCATTATGCTTCCGCTGCCTATTTCTGACATGGTACCTGCATTGTATCACCTGCATAGAAACACTTATATCATAGGCCCTAGTTTCCTCTTCCTCAATCAGTTAATAATAGTGTACGTGTAGTGAGTCCATAGGTACCACATAGGGAAGAAGGCATTATTGAAATTAAACTGAGTACATTTACCGCACTTCTTCCTGTAAATTATTCATGTTTTAAAACTTCCTCAGGTCTGATGATGTATATATTACTTCTGTTTGATGATGGATTACTGCTCTCTATGTCCAGAGTACTAGCCTGCAGATCAAATAACTCTGTTTATGATGTGCATCTCAGGTTACATGGCAACTTCATGGATCATCCTCAAGCAGACAGTTTCCAAAAAGGTTCAATGGCAGCCAAGAGCTGTTTCTCAAAGGGAGAACAGTTGTTTACAGATTCAGGGCTTTATCTCACACTTCCAAGATCTGTCATTATAAGTCTGCTTTGAAGATGTACCGAGACTCTACATAGTATCTTTAACTTCCACTCGCACCCCAACTTTGATGGGATCTGTTGGGTCGTATGGTCCCTGTGGCAGAATAGCTTGCACAGTGGCTGGGACCTGATAAGGGATCTTTTCCTGTTGCGGTACCTGGAATGGACAAAGTTATTCATAGGCTCGGGCATTTTAACATTTGTTCCCTAGTTAGTATGAGAAATTGTAGGGAAAAAATGGTCTTGTAGGAGGAAGCATATTTATGAGAGCTTTATAGCTTTACCCTATTTCTTTCTCTCTCTGTCTTTATGTTCTCTCTCTCTCTCTCTCTCTCTCTCTCTCTCTCTCCATCTTCTCTCTATCTCTATATATCATCTATGTACATGTGAATCTATATATATATCATCTATCTATTATCTATCATTTCTATTTGTCTCTATCTGTATCTATATGTACACCCATACCTCCCTCTTCCCCCCCTCTCCCTCTTCTTGTTGAAGATATGATTTCTGAGCTCAAAGTTTATTTCGTTTGCTGACATGCTTCATTATGATGGGCTGTTTATTTTTCTGAAGCCAGACGCCCAAATAAACTTTTATAAGCTGCCTTGGTTGCGGTATTTTATCACAGCCAAAGAAACTCAGACAGAACGTAGGGCCCAGAGAGTTAGCTGTTGCTGTGAAACCTGATCGTGACATTTGGGGACAAAATGTACAAGACATTGCAACATTAGACTTGGACAGGTCATTCTAACAGAAACCAGGAAGACAGTAGAGCTGAGACTATGGGAACCCGGATCAGGATGTTTCATAGGGAAACAAGGATATTTACAGCAAATGAGCTAACAGTCATTCCCCTAACATTTTGTCAAAGAACCCGTGTGCCTACTACTTTTGGCCGAAGAACTTGCCTGAGACAAAACTTTTAAAGTAGTGAGCTTTTTTATCCTTTGTCTTTTTGGAAGAAAATTTAAGACAGCATAATAATGAATTTGTGACAGGGTAAAGACTGAGCACTTATGTAGGTCTATGATGAAAAGGAGGAAGGAGGGAAGAAAAAATAGGAAATGTACAATTTGGAGAGAAAAGCAGTACTGGGAATTTTAATGTTATAGCTAAGGTAGGTCCTGGAAGAAAGGCTGTAATTGCTAAAGAGATTAGCTCTGAGAGAGCAAGAGCCTGTGTGAGGTCTTTCTGTGAAACTGTGAAAGGGAAGGCAGGAGATGCCAAGATTTTAGAAATGCCAGGGCCGTGAGCCATCTGCCAAGGAGAGCTGGATATAGACATAGAGCCATAGGATTTGATGGTTGCCCTAAAGAACACCAGCCTTGCTTTTGTCCAATATGTCCTCACTATGACATCATTCCTCTCTTTTGGAATGGCAGTGTTTATTCTGTGCCATTGTTTGCTTGAAGTATATACTTTGCTCTTTAATTTTATAAGAGGTTACAGCTGTGAGTATCTCGGGACTCATAAGAGTCCTTGCACTTTTGAACGATTTTGAGATTACGAAATAGTATAATGCCTTTTGAACTTGGACTAAATGCTGGTTATAAATTCATTTGTCATTTGCTATGGCCGTGAGATATTGGGTCCAGGAAGTAGAATGTGATGGTTTGAATGATTAAGGTCTCCCATAGGCTCTGATATTTAAGGACCTAACCACTAGCAGGTGACATTGCTTGGGAAGGTTTATAAAATGCACCCCTGTTGGAGGAAAGTATAGCACTGGAGACAGCTTTTGAGAGTTTCACAGCTTGGGATTATGGCCAACTCAGTCCTTTCTTTCTGACCCAACTTTACAATAGAAGGTGTCACCTTGGTTTCCCATCCTGCCACCAATGCTGCTGCCTATCGCTTTAACTTCCTGACATGATGGACTCTTGTCCCTCAGAAACAACTTAAACACCTCTTCAGAGCCCCACTCAAAATTTCTGAGTCACATGGTCTATAGAGTAACATACATAAATGAGCAATGTGCTATCTTCAAAAGACAAATAGACCCACAAAGTGCTAGTTACTCTTGGTGGAACAAGAGACAGAAGGCAATTAACTTTTAAAGGGCTATATGTATATGACTACCCTATGAATAGATTCCTATCTTACCAAGGTAGAAGGTCCCTAAATTTTGTTCGTTGTGAAACCGCTTTGCCAACAAGCCCAGAATGCTTGCTATCTCCTGCTTAAAATCAGTAATGTCTATCACAAATGTGACAGACATCTGTGGTCATGTAGAAGCAATAGGCAAACCAGCAGAAAGAAAAACGCTTAACCAGGACTTTATCGTTAGGTGTGGAGCAAAGAGTCATTTGACAGATCAAAAGCTTCACACAAAATACCAGAAGATATATTGATCTTCTCATGAAAGGAAAGTATATCTAACAGAGCGCTTCATATGAACTACCATATGATTAAACATGATAATCAACTGTATTTTTTTCATAATTCATTTGTCTTGTACCCTTTTCACTTGGCTTTTCTAATGCTAAATAGCCCTCCCATCAGAGTTTTGGAAATCAACATGGGGATCTGCCAAAGCGAATCTGTTCCAGTATGGACTTGGGGAATATTGAAAGGATAAATGAGTTCAGAAACTCACTGGATTCACTGTGACTTGCTTTGGCCATTGACACCCTGACATCCATCAGCTCTTATTTTGACCCGAGGGCCACAGTACAATGTGACATGGATTCTTTGAGAATGTCACAAAATACCAGAAGATATATTGATCTTCTCATGAAAGGAAAGTATATCTAACAGAGCGCTTCATATGAACTACCATATGATTAAACATGATAATCAACTGTATTTTTTTCATAATTCATGTCAGCTTAGGACCAGATTTTGATTGGCCTTAGAAGGTCTGATTATTTACTGGTCCCCAATGTACAAGTATCCCATTAAAAACAAACAAACAAGCAAGCAAACAAACAAACCAAAACTCCAAAATCATAGAGCCCATTTCAAGAAGGATAGGAGAAAGATTGACAATATAAATGCTTGATAGTACAGCTGTGGCTTTCTGGAGTCTTTTGGTCCATTAAATTGGCTTAAGTCTCTAAACTGGCTGGAGTACTTGATTCTCTGTTATTGTGATTCAAGGTAGCCTTTCATTTATTTGCCCTGAACCTTCTCTGTTCATGAATATCAAGGAAGAATTCAGTTGGCCTCCTATCTCTTTACTTCTGGGAACATCATGAGTAATTAGCCAATAGCATAGGTCAACATGACTCATAGCATTATGGTCATTTGCTATGCAACTGCTGTTCATTACAGTAAGTTCATTCACCTTACCTTTGATGACTGAGTGATGTCACCATGCCCTTACCACTTCAGTATCCCACTAGATCTGTTTTGTTTAAGATAGCCAACGGGTTTCTGTGGATTCAGCAACTGAAGGAAAGAAGAATTCATCTTAGTTTTTATTTCTATGGGATACAGTCTATCATAGCAAAAATAAATAAATAAATAAATGCAAACCAAGAAAAATAGGGCAATAGGAGCCAGGAATAGCTGGTGTCAGAGAAACTGTGAATGCTTGCACTCAACATGATTTTTCCTCTTAGTTGACTCAGGATCATGGATGGTACCTCCCATATGTATAATATATCTCTGTACTTCAGTTAATTTAATTTAGATATTCCCTCACAGACATGCCAAGAAGTTCATCTCTTCAGTTGATTCCAGGTTCAGTCAAATAGGCAACCAACTGTAACTGTCACATTCTCATCAACTTGTAGCCAAGTGACATCAGGCATCTTTAACCCCTTCAAGGCAGGCTATGCTTTGATCAATATTTCTGTCAACCAATTAAGCAAACTGGAATGGTATGAATAAGAATGACCCTCATAGATGTATATATTTGAATGCTTTGTCATCAGGGAGTGACACTATATAAAAAGAGTCAGAGGATATGGCTTTATTGGAGAAAGTGTGTTACTGGAGGTTGGTTTGGAGGTTTCAAAAAGGCCAACACCAGGACTGAATCATTTATCTGCCTATGGATCAGGACAGAGAACTCTCAGTTACTTCTCCAGGACAATGTCTGCCCCTTTGTGGCCATGTTCCCCACCATATTGATGAGTGGCTAACCTATGAAACTGTAAGTAAACCCACAATAAGTGCTTTCTTTGATAGGAATTATATTGGTCATGGTGTCTCTTCACAACAATAGAACAGGGGCCAAGATGCAAAGTCTTAGCAGCATTTTTGTAATTACTTGAGTTTCAACATTAAATCCATAGTCTCTGATCATATCTATAACTTAAGCCTGTCTTAGATTGATTTTCCTACTACCTTTCTCACATATATTTAAAATTAATCTATGCTTCCATAGATCTCTGCTTTTAAGAAAAAAACCAAACTTAAGTGTTGTGGTTTGCCCTGAAGTTATCTCTGTTTGATGCTAATTCCACTGCCCCAAGGACAGCTGCCTAGTCTCGTACTCAGGACTCAGGTGACTTCATCAGAACCACCTCTCATTGAATTTGTAAAGTAGAGGAGGGGGCAGGTACAGGATAGAAGGAGGCCTGTCATTGGAGGAGAAGGAAAAGATGGGCTGGAGAAGTTTGAAGGAAGAGGGAGGAGAGAGGAAGAGGAGACGGAGAGGGGGAAGCCATGGCAGGTGATGTTAAGATTCTGCTCTGTGTATTTACAGGTTGTTATTAATGTTCTCAAGGGATGGATGGTACCGGGCTTTGTATGTTTAAGTGGGCAATTTTATCTTACCAATTGGATCTAAGATTATTGTGTTGTGTGTTCTTTTATGTGAAGGTTTGAGTGTAAGAAAGTGTGTGGCTGGGCTGTGTTTCCGCCAAGATATCTAGCAGATATCTGGGGCACAGAGGTGCGGACCTAGTGGGGCAAAAGACTCTACTTTTTTATTTATATATTTTTACAACAACAGATGGCGCCCAACACTTAAGACCATTTTAGAAACTTCATGTATCACCTAAAGAATCATACTATGTGTCTCTCCTCTAGGAACCCATAGAAAATGAAATCTGTTTATAGGTCTAGTGTCAAGATGGGTGGTAGAGCTGTATCCTGAGGAACAGAAACGTTGTCTTGCTTGGTTTTTTCTTTAGGAAATGTCAGCTATTTCCATAGACAATGCAGTATTAATTCCTTCAGGAAAAAATCAATAGGGCAATATTGTAGAGACATGGGGTCTTTAGGGGTAAGGAGGGTAATTCCTTTGTCAAAAGATTCCCATATGATTTCACTGTCAATGCTCACAACCTCATCAGAGCCTTCTCATACCTCTCCATCTCTGGTTATAGGATCCCCCTCTTTTCTAATCAAACTGCATGTAGCCTTTGAGGCTAAAGCTTAAACTTGGGATATAAGTCAGCCAATCACATGACTAGGGCTCATGTTTGGTTTTCAGTAACTTAAGCTCCATGACTCCATGAACATAAATCCTTTCTCCAGGCATACTTAGAAAAATTTAAAGGCTTAAGTACATCTAGATCTTGAAAATCCCATCTCGGAGCCCTTGCTTTTCTTTGTAACTGTGTCAAGTGATGTTAGAAGCAAGCAACCTGTATCATATTCCTTAATTTTCTAGAAAGTTCCAAGTGTTATACAGAATCACTAAACACTTCCTAAAATCTGTGAATCAAAGTGCCTAATGTGTTTATTATACATAATATTTTATTAGAAGCTCACCAAAATGCGTTATTAGCAATGTCCATAATAACAAGAGAATCTTTAGAAATTTTAGTATTGGCACTGTAGAAAGAAAACTCCAGAAAGCACCAAATTTTTGGAAAAAAAATATCTTTGGAATCCTATTTCTTGAGATACACTTATGGTACTCAAAATCTGTTAATAATCTCTATTTATAAGTCTCTCTCTCTCTCTCTCTCTCTCTCTCTCTCTCTCTCTCTGTGTGTGTGTGTGTGTGTGGTGTGTGTGTGTACAACCATGCATGAGTACTCAGAAGCCAGATGATGTACTTGGGTTTTCTGTGATACCACTCTTTGCCTTATTCTCTTGAGACAGGTCTCTCACTAAACCTGGATCTCAGCCAGTATCCAGAAATCCCTAGAGATCTCAGTCCCTGCTTTCTACCATGCAGAAATAATATATGTACACATGGATGTATCTAGATTTTTAAATGGGTGGTAGGGATTTGAACTCAAAAGTGTTTGCTTGGATAACAAATGTTCCTGCATAACAAGCTGCTTCCTCAGTCTACACAGGGTTCTTTGCAGGAAACGATATAACAGAACTAATTTATGTGTTATAGATGTGATAATATATGGACATTATTTAAAAGAATTTATTAGATTGGCTTACATAATTGGGGGTAGGCAGTTCAACACCATCTATCTGTATGCTGTAAGGCAGAGACCCTAACTTTGGTAGCTGTTCCATTCAGGGCGTTCAGCTCCACGGCAGTCATGACCGAAGGTGAATGCATGGAAAATCCCTGAAGAGTTGCTAGCTCTAAGTGCTATTGGGAGGGTAAAGAGGCTGGAGTCTGATGATATGCTGAATGGATGCTTACTATCAATGAAGCTTGTTTGCTTTTCCCTATCCTGACACAATACTTGAAATAAAAATCTTGAAGGAGTAGAGAGACTAGCTTTGACTGTTGGTTGAAAATGGGTCAGGCTCCTTTTATTGTGAGTTATGATGAGGCAGAACTTCATGACAGAAAGGCACAGAACAGCAAGATGTTCACCCCATGGTGATCAGGAAGCATCGAGAGAGAGAGAGAGAGAGAGAGAGAGAGAGAGAGAGAGAGAGAGAGAGAGAGAGAGAGAGAGAACCTTTGCCATCATGCTTGTCCCTTGTGTTCCATCTGGTCCTCTAGAATATTGGATGGTACTGACTACATTGAGGGTGAGAGTATCACCCTAACCTCTAGAATTTCCCACATGTGACCTTCTATGCTTCCTGGCATCCTTAGCCGATATTGGCCCATAAGAGCAAATAGAGCAGAGATAACAGATGGTGTGGGGGTGTGGGAGGTTGGGAAGTCCTGTCAATATAGAAGGTAATGACGACACAGGCTACCTTCAAACATGGAGTCTTTCTGCTTAAGGCTTGCAAGTGCTAGGCTTACAAATATTTGCTGATGTGCCCTACCGAACATTTTCTATTCTTTTTGTTTGATTTTTTTTTTTGACATAAAGACTAATGTACCCCAGGTTAGCCTTGAATTTGAGAAATAGCTGAGAATGACTTGGAGTTGCTTGATTTCTGAAAATGCATTTTTATTTATTTATTTATTTATTTATTTATTTATTTATTTAGTGTATGTGTGGTACATGTATGATCTGTGTGTGTGTGTGTGTGTGTGTGTGTGTGTGTGTGTGTACATGCAAATCTCAGTATATGCATGTGTGGGGGGGCCAGATGTCTAATCATCTGTCTTTGTCAGTTCTTCTTCACCTTATTTTAATTAGGCAAAATGTCTCAGTCAGCCAGGGTCTCTCTGATTCAAAGACACTGGCTTGTCGAGAAGTTCTCAGAATCTGCCAGTCTTTCCCAACTCTGGGCTTATAAACACACACATTTACAGGAGTGCTGGATGCTCAAGTCTTCATGCTTTGTGGCAAGCATTTTATTGGATGAGCTATGTTCTCTACTCCTAACTTTTAGCATCTGACCCTCTTGCTTCTGTCTCCTGATTCAACTGGCATTGTAAGAATATAACACAGTTTCTGGAACAAATTCTGGGTGGGGTTAATGAATGCTAACCCAACCCCCAACCCCTAAAGTCACATTATCCAGCCTCAAGACATTACGTCTATTTGGTGTGAGTTAGTCTGTGTGTACATGACTATGTTTGTGTCTGTGTTTAATATGTATGGAAACATCCTTACCTATGCCGGTGCATTCAAACCTGAAAAGCCATCTCTAAGGCATGCATGGGTGGTAACTTCCAACTAGCAGATGACAAAAGAAATAGAATTTACATGGGGAAGTGAATCTCTCAGTGTCAAGCCTAAGTGGAATATGTCACTTCCAACCACATTTCATTTGTCAGAACTCAAACAAATGGCCCCCACCTCCAGTGAACACTGGCTAACAATTACAATCAGGTTGCCTAGGCAGGCATAGAAACTTCTGTAGCTGCTTTAATGCTATTGAAGAAAAGTCTAATTGTTCCAGTCATTGTAATTCGACATAATTGGCCATGGGGTTACATCATTGTAGCATTACAGTAAATTAGGTAATATTCTATCAAATTGAAAACACATACCTGCTATGACTTTGAAAGAGAAATGTCACCTCTATTCCATTCTCTGCTGCAGTGCTCAATTTATCAGATTCATCCAGGGAAACTAAATTCTTCAAATTGCCATAAAATCTGTGCCAATAATTATGAAGATGATAATAGTAACTATAATGACATTTATTATGTTCTAAATCAGTATCTGATACTATGCTGAACTCTGTATGGGTCTCTCCTACAGCTATTTAGACAATAAAACAGGGGGAAAAAGGCTAATATTGGTATCCCCATTTCAAAGATGAGCAACAGAGACCAAGAATGAGATCACGGTTTTATGTTTTGAGAGACACCAGTCTCCATCCGCAGTCTATGACATCCAGAAGGTAATGGATTTTCTGCTATGCCGCGCTGCTCCATACTACATCATAGGACGCAGCCTACAAAAGCATCCAGGATCTGATGTGTTCTATCAATATAAGTTCTTCTATTTAATAAAGAAACTGCATTTGAGTCACTTGAAGCCACTAAACAGTTTCAATATTGCTGAATCTTTCTTTCTATTAAAAAAAAGAAACTTGGCTATTGTTCTGCATGGTCAAACTGCTAAAATTCATAAGTGGCATAAATAATTCGACAATAGCAAGCCTGTTGTGCTTAATGTATGCTCAGTGCTATAATTCTGGCTCAACAATTGTCCTCCTTGGTAAAGCTGCCAAGCTGAAACAATAAAGGGTTTTAGCTGCAAAGTGAAGTTTTCTGGAAGTACAATATTCCTCTTGACCTCTGAGATGACTAAATACTATTTAATTCCTTCCCTTTATTCACAACAGTGAAAAGGACTTGGGTGCATGCAGGGCAGAGGTAGCATTCTCTTTGAAAGCCCTAGCCAGACATTAATAATGCAGGGGAAGGGTGGGAAATGCTTTAGGTTTGGTGTGGGAATGCTTTATTTACAGTAATGCTACAGGTGTCCTTCTTCTTCACTGCTCTTGCAAGAACTATGAGGCAACACTGGAGTCAATTATTTCAAATTATAGTGCCTGGAACAATTAGACTCCTGCTTCCGTAGTAGTGAACTGAAAATTGAACGGAGGCTGACATGGAACTAGTTGATAGCTGGCTAAAGGTAGCTATCCAAGAGCAGCGTGAAGGCTGCCGTTTCAGAGAGCTAGAGCTTTTAGGTATGGTTACTGCTAATTACTTTAGGTGAGGAACACTATAGCTGTCAAACTTCACAATCAACTCTGCCTTTGAACTAGCGAGGAGTTGGGAAGCTTTCTTTCCCTCGTCATTTCCTCGAGGTGTTAAATGCAAGAATGTAGGCAGAGTCATTGTGTGCAGTCCCCTCTCCAGGCTGATTCAATGGCATTTGATCTGATGGGAAGGATTTTAACTCCCCTGCTGTACAGAGCCCCAGCAAGATCAATGCTGAAATGCATCTCCCATTGGGCCTACTCTACATCTCATTTGCCTAAAGAGTTTCAGAGAATGAAATCACAAGCAGGGAGATCTATAAATGAGCTTCTGACAAGAAAGAAATGTCACCCGGAGATGCTGATTCCAGAAAGTTACACCTGAAGCTGACTCGGAAAGGTTGCCAACTTCAGACCTGTATCTGCTAGCAAAGCAGGCAGCCCAAACCAAACCAAGGAAGAAAGGCAGCCCCTGCTTGCTTCTTGGCAGGCAGCTCTTTGTTTTATGTTAGCATGTATGAGGTTCCCTTCTATTCTCTTCTTAGGCGCATCTTACCTATATGTGTCCTTCTTATTCCAAACTCAGAAATCAGTTTCTTTCGATTTCTTCGTTTACACTAAGCTCACCATTGGTGGATTAATGATGCATTACGACCCTCCCAAGACAGGACTTTAACGTTTTCAGAAGAGACCAGTGCAAAGTGAAGAATAATACTGGAATTTCCCATTAAGCCAAAGCACTAGGGGGAGAATATGAGATTGTCTTGACACCTATAAGACCAATGCAATGGAATGAGGTACCTTTCTTCTCCTATGGGTAAAATAAACTCCTGCATTCAATGAAATTGAGAGCCCAAGGCACTAGGACTGGAAGTCTTACCTAAACTGGCATTTCCCCCTTAAAAGTGCATTACGTGAAATAGTTCTAAAAGATAACAAACACTGGAGCAGCTTGTTAAACAAGCAAATACAGGAACTTCAACAAGTTCTTGGGTTTTTGCCAAGTGGAGGAGAATTCCTGCTGGTACATTTAGAGAAATGCTCCCAAATATTGTGTGACTAACAGTGATTCTGGGATCAGTCTGCCTGGGACTCCGCTCTTATTTCCACCAATTATTTTGGAAAGAACTTGGAGCAGTGGAGGTGGCAATCGAGCCAACCTCATCATTGGCTATGAAAATTAATAATTTTCAATGAATAATTGTCAAATACACAAAACGTTACTTATCCCTTTAAAGATACCTCCTATATAAGACCACAAAGGTCTTATATAGGAATGGTGATTGCCCTGAGTTCAGATAATCACTGTAAAACATGATTGGTGGTAAGATATACTGGGGAATACATCCACCTAATGTGGCACTGCTAAAATAATACAGTTCTCAGTATTTCCTTCTTGATAAGAAATAATTCACAATGAATACCTCTTCTAGCACCCTAAAGATTTAAGGTAAGATTCTTCAGTGGTTTTCAGGACCAGAAAAAAATAATTATGTTAGAATTTTCAGCCCCATTTACTAAGTACTGAAAAGGGATGATGAGATTAAAAGTTATGATGGAATTATATTTTTATTAAGCTAAATACTCCAATAAACATTGATAAAGAAGCCTGTCACACTTCTTGGCTATAGGAAAGACCTGGGGAGTGCTGGGTGGTACCCAGAGAAGGCCAGAAGTACCCTTTCTCTATAGACCTATCCTTTATACCCTGCTGTATGTGTCTTTTCACTTAGCTATTCATCTGTTTCTTTCATAACATCCTACATAATGAACAAGGGAATGTACTTTCTGTGTCCTGGGATTAACTCAAACAAACTGACAAAATTCACATAAGGAAGGAAAAGGCCAAGGAGCCCAGTTCTGCACCCATTCTGTTAAAGTATAAATGATAACTTACTGTTTGAGGATAGTGCTAAAATGGGGTTAGTTGAGGAATTGGGTGCTCAATTTGTGTGATCTAAGAATACCTCTGGGTAGATGGCATGGAAAAACTGATGGGTATATGAAGAAAAACTCATATATTTGATAAAAAAATGTTGCATTGAGCACATGGATATAGCAAGAAATAATACAAAACCAGTTTCTTTTCCCATACAACAAATATGTGACACTAATTTCATAAATTATTTTTTTACTAAAAACACTGGGCCTCATATGTCTAGGTGTTCCAACTGCCCAGAGTATGTTGAGAGTAGAGAAAACCATGGGTTTTAGACAGGGGCTCACCCTGTTCTAGAAACTAATATGTCTGAGAATTTATTGATTTAAAAGAGATATTTGAAAGAAAATTTTGTACTGTGGGATATTTCTGAAAATGTGCAGAATAAAGTGTGTGTGGGGTGGGGGTGGGGGGACCTCCAATATCCAAAGAGGCTAGCTCAATAGAAAGTTGAAGAATTTGAGTTTGCTGAATGATGTGAGTTTGCTGAACGACATGTCCATCAAACACACTGTACCATGACCATACATGGTTGCAATGATATGTAAGTCCTTTGTGGGAACTCTTATGCAATGCAATGAAAAGGAAGTAGCTTGACTTTCTTTGAAGAGTTTTGTCATAGCTAGAGATAAAAGCAGGCATCTATTTCCTTTGATGTTTTTATCCTAAATTTTTGTATTTGATTTTTCTATAAGCATTGTAGAAAATTTTCTTTTCCTGTAACTCTTTTCAGAGAAAGAAAGAATTAGAGGAATGGTATGTCCCTTGAAGATATCTAAGAACTAAGAATAGATCTCTTGTGGTAGAATGATGAGCTTTGAGTTTTCCTAAGTTTTAATCTATTATGCAAAATAATGCATCCACCTTAAACCAAATGTTCTGTGCTTCAGTGCTTTGCTTGTTGTTTACATCTTAGGAGGGCAAAACGAAGAGTGCCGAACCTCAGATAAGCGAGCACACATCTATGAACCACGATGATATCATTCAATGTCATGTTTATACCTAGTTAGAAATAAGCGAACATCTGTGGATTAAAAAATAGAACTATAATAGTAGCCAGCAGGGAATAAAACACTTTATTGGGCTTTGTTATGTAGATGGAAATGTGCTTTGTAGAAAATGCTTTATTTGCAAATAAAGCAACTAATTGCTAGCGCTAGAAATATATACACAGAGAAGATTCTGAAGAAAAATTTGAGAAAGGATTTCTTTTAATGTGGTTTTGGCTAATGCTGCTATATTTCCTTCAAATCTTTATTAATACTTCTGCATGCTTGGTTTTACAATTGTGAATAAGACACACACAGCTCTCAATCAATCAATCAATCAATCAATCATCAATGAATCCTGCCAAACAACAAACAAACAATAATCTGTTGACAACAGAGACGGGGACATACTCTGTTGCCACTCTGGAAGACTTTCACTCAATTAATTCCTGCATGTCTTTGATATGTTTTATTCATTCATTTATTAATTCACCCACTCATTTCTTCATTCAATTAGGAAGAACCTGTTATATCTGGTATAAGGCCTAACATAAACTTTAATGACATAATGAAGGAAATCTTATTTATATGAACTATGTGAGATACTGCTGAATTTTCATGTTTACTTTGTCTTCTCTGCCCTCACTTTGGAAATTGATGTCAGTAACTTGTATTTTCACAAATTCTAACCCCCAAATTCCCTTTTCATGGCTTATTTCTCTGCAGGGATCTATGAACTTACAATTGAATAAGCCTTATCTTTAATTTCTGCAAGTGTGAATTTATATGTATATGTATATATATATGTATATGTATGTGTACAGATATGTAGTATGTATATGTGTATGTGCAGATATCCATGAAGGCCAAAACTTGATTTGGAACCACAGAAGCTGGAGTTACAGGTGGTTATGGACCTCCCAAAAAGTGTCCCAAGCTGAACTCCGATTTTCTGTATCTCTCACTCTCAAATGAACCTGTTCTTAAGACTACACTTACCAATATTTGCAGTCTTAAACATGTATAAGTCCTTTTCCAGCTTTCTAAATATTATTTCTCTAGCTCTTCTGGTTTCTGCTACCTCACAAAAAGCAATATTCCAGAGTCTCCATTCTCAGAGACCTTTGTCCCCATTGACACTTTGGCCTTTCTTTTTTCTGGATTAATTCATTCTGCTACCCTTTGAGTCTGGTGTGTATCCTCAACATATGGTTTGCCTCCTCTCCTTACTTTAATGTCTTAATCCTATAAGCTATATGTTATAAATTAACAACAACAAGACGACAAATAATCAAAAACACTCTGAACAAAAAGAAAGACAACTGACTTTATTAGAATTTCTCTTGCTGTGATGAAACACCATGACCAAAAAATAAGTTGGGAAAGAAAGTGATCCTTTGACTTCTACTTCCACTTCACTGCTCATCATCAAAGGAAGCCAGGATAGAAGCTCAAATGGGACAGGAACCTGAAGACAGAAGTTTATGCAGAGGCCAAAGAGGTGTCCTACTTACTGGTTTGCTCCTCATGGCTTGCACAGAATTCTTACTTATTAAACTGTGATGGCACCATGGACAACAGACTGAACCCTCCTACATCAATTGCTAATTAAGAAAATGCCTTACAGGCTTGCCTACAGCCCAATCTCATGGAGACTTTTTCTTTTTAAAAAAAATGCAGTCCCTCTTCTCAGAAGACTTAGCTAGTGTTAAGTTGACATAAACCTATTGAACAGAGAGTATTTAGACTTGGCTCAATAAAATTAGACGACAACATGGGAGAAAGGCTGTGGCAATGGATGTGTAAACATCTCTGCTGTCTTCTTGCCTGGGTGTGTGGAGAAGTGTAGATTAAGGGTATTCATGAAAGCCTGTTTGGAGATGAGTCCATTCTTTTAGCATGAGGTTAGGCTGGGTGGAACTAAGGCTGAATATTTTTTTCCATTTGCTGATTTATCATTTCCTATACTTTTTTAAAACATTGAGTACATATTAAAGTACTGGTATTTATAATTTCCTTGTGGAGATATGCAAGAAATAACATGGCTTCTGGAAGGGTTAGCACCATATTATATATCTTTAACTTTTAGGGACTGAGGATAGATAACCAGTGATAACCTAAAATACATAGCAAGAATCCCATAATACACAAAGATTATCTCTATCTGTAAGTGGTTTACATTCTTTAAATGAAGAGTCAGGAAACAGAAACATTATTGGTCAAAGCATTTCCCAAACAAATAGGACAAATGTTGAGAAAAACTATTGTTGAAGAGATAGCATAAGAGAAAGGCTGAGTGGAGAGACAAGAGAGGACCACAGAGGTCCTTAAGAAAGATTCTCAGAGGAAAAGAGAGGATCCAGTAGACTAGGCCATCCAGTGGTCTGGAAGAAGAATGGGAGAAAAAGACAATGCCTGTGATGCTAATGAACCCAGGAAGGCTGAGATGAATCCATAAGAATGAGCATAGTGTAAAAGCAGAGCTATGGTCAAATAAAGGACATTGTTTATGACATAGTCTTTTATATGGAGCTTCTCAATGGAAGTCATTAAAAGGATTTCAAATACCATCTGATCTACAAATTAAACTGAAGGTTCCGACTACATAATGAAATTGGATCACTAGGGAAGAGGGAAGAAACAAGGGGACCAGATCTGAGAAAAGTCGAAGACTTCTTCAAAGTGAATTTGTGTCACTGTTGTTGTTATAATTTTCCAACTAAAATTGACCCAAATATCCTAGAACTGGTGAATGACAAAGCACATTTTTCTGTTCACATAATACAACACTGCCAAGCAATAGGAAGGAAGAGTTTGCTGATATGTACAACAGTGGTTCTTAGGGTTTGGGTCATAAGTATTCTCAAAAGACCTGTGTGCTAAAGACTTGGTCTGTGGTGTAATGGGTAACATCAGTCAAGAAGCCTTCATATTTGAAGGGAAGACTGGGATCCTCTTTTCTCTTTGCTTATGACCAGGATCAACCAACCATGGGATGAATGCCTTGAAACAATAAGACCAAATAAATCTGCCCTCCTTTTAAGTTGATTGTCTTGGGTACTTTGTCATAGCAATCGAATGCTTGACACAGAGATCAATCTGAAATAAATTATGTATAAGAAGGAATGCACACTCAGAAAGCTACAGCCCAAGTGTCACAGTTCATGACACTCTATAAAACTGAACCTACAGAGTTTGAGAGCAGGTAGTTCTTGCCAAGGAGTAGGGTGTGTGTGTGTGTGTGTGTGTGTGTGTGTGTGTGTGTGTGTGTGTGTGTGTGTGTGTGTGTGTGTGTTGTAAAACACAGATACTTCAATGACATATTTAGGGCTGATGGAACTATTGTATATCTGGACCACAGTAGTGCTTAGGTGACTATAAAATTGTCAGAATTACAGAATTAAATGCCAGAAAAGTGATTTATTTTCCTTATATAAATCTGAAGTATGTGTCTATTGTGGTTAATAAGCAGTGTTGGGGATCAATAGTTAGCATTTGCAAGAGTGCTCTATACAGAGATTTTTTTTGCTAACTTTTCTGATTTTTTTGATAGAATATAAACAAAATTTGGCAAGAAGAATATATATAATATATAATGTGTATGTAATATATTATATATAAGAATATAACATATATTATGTATGTAACTCTCTCAATATATATTATATAATTTTTCTAAAATAAAGCTATAAATGTTATTTGTTATATTTGATCTAAGGAAATTACTGTCCCAGCACAGTTCAAACAGATTTCTATCTGCTCAAGATCCTTCAGATGAGCTATGCTGTTCTTTCTCATTATCTTGAAGTAGTTTTTGATAACTTTTCTGCTGCCTGTCATGCTAAGACACTAATATCTCAGCTCGTATATTTACTGCCCCAAGCCGAAAATGAACCCCATGGGAAGTTCTGTTGAAATCCACTGAGAGATGATGTATCAGGATCACAACCTGTGTGCAGAAGTTCAGAGTTCAACATTACTTCATCACTAACAAAAACATTATTTATAAATTTAGTTCTTTTGTTCTTTCTTTACTGTAAGTTGATTTTATGTGATGTGTTATGAGATTAAAAATTAATCAATCTGATGCTTCTAGCTCCTCAGAATTTTTTTTTAAGTATACGTATTTTGTAGATAAAGAATTGCTTGGAAAGTTGAGAAGTACAGCTGTTTAAGACTATTAGGACATATGGAGACATATTTAGCGGTCTTAGACAAGGTAAGTTTAAAAACCCTTTTAGTAATATAGGCAGTTTCTTGATTAAATGGCTCCCGATTCAGTTGGAAGAATTCAAGCCAATATGTTTGGATTTGGGTAGTTTGAATACAAGGAGGATCTTCAACTAAATGAGAACAGTTGAAAGTACAAACATAAAACAAGTGGCCAAAACTTTAAGGAAATCAGAGGGGAAAGTTTAGGATCTGGAGCTGGAGGTGAAGCAGAAGAAAATCTGCCACCAATGCCTGTCGTCCCTACAAAGGGATAGGTTTTATGGCCGATGGCCTTGTCCTCAGTGTAATGTGTGATCTTACTGTGAATGCCATCACCCTTTCTCACTTCTTCAATATCTTATCATTTCTCGCTTCCACGATTGAATCTAGTATGCACAATTGAGATGATTAAGTACTCTACCTTACATGTGTTTTGGTTCATCTTCTTCATATAGATTTTAACCATATCCTCACTTCATTCAAAACGGATTCTTTCTTAGGATCCTTTGCCCCAAATCCAGATAGTTTTATCAGTCTTTAAGTCCAATGCACAATTCAAACCAAGCCTAAATTCTAACTGTTCTTTTCCTATTTCCTCTTACACTTTTCAGCTCACAGCATTACTATTTGCCATCCTGTCAAATTCTCTCTCTATATATATACACCTTTTACTGCACTGCATGTGGAAATCCACTCACACGATTTTGGCTACCCGCCTTCCTTCTTCCTACCTTCCCTCGTAATTTGCACCTGTCTCAGTTGGACTAGTGGTTCCCAGTGAGTGTTCCCATCCTTTGAAAATAATGATTTGATGATTGTTCTGTGTCTAATGGCCTGACTTAAGTAGATGAGTTAGTGCCAGAGACACTAGGAGATATCAATATTGCAAAAAGAAAGCTCATTCAAAAACCTCTAAGAAAAGAACATTAGCATTTCATTTAGAGTCTGTTAGGAATAAGTAAGCATTACAACAAAGAAATTCTAGCATAATGAGAAGCTATACAGAAAATAAACTCCTCAGAATTGAGATGTTATGGAATTAGTAATTGACATGTTAATCTATGTCATGGTCAAACCACTTAACTTCCCACTGATGTACTGTTTTCATTTGTTAAATAGCAAACAAGCCATGTTCTCCTTTTATATCAAAGGTGGGTAGCAAGAAGTGGGTTTCAGTGTTCAGTTATATAACAAATATTTACCTTGGTACCATGTACCGTGTGCAGAACTAAAACAAGTTATCTATTGAATAGAAAAGATCTTGGTTGATATTTATTGTTCATAATTCAGAATGAGACAGATATTACTAAAGAAATTGACTAAGGGATATAGTCATTGCAAACTAACAAAGTATAAGGGATTAGCAGCAGGTCGCCAAAATGTGGTGCACAAAAATTTTAATGTATCTGTTTCTCTAACCGATCTGTTATTAATCATCAATATGTCCAACGAATTTTAATTCCTGAAGGAGGGGGTACTGTCTCAAGCTACTTTAAACTTATACCTAATTGGTACCAGAAAGCCAATTAATTAATGGATAATGGAAAATAGAACAACCATGGGGACCAATATTCAAAGTAGCTGGTCAGCACATTCTTTCCCAAGAGAAAACTCCCTACTTAAATAAAGATCAGGAATTTGCTTGGTGAATATATAAAAAGAGAAAATGCTAAGAGCTGTGAAACACAGGCCAGGCAGCCTAACAATGGTGTGCTCAGCCAAACAAGAAACTCTCCCAAACCATACTGAAAGCAGACGACTTCTAAATGTTTTGTGCTTCATGGATACTTATTCAGCTACCTTCCTCCACAATTCACCACCTTCTCATGCACTGCATCCACATTCCAGTTTTGAGGAAGATTGAATTTTATCATACTTTAAAATGTGTAGCTTGGAGTGATTTTGATCTAGTAATGGAGAAGCTCAGATCCTTGGGAAGGTCATAATACCCCAAGTAAATCTTACAAACAACATGTCAGAGAGTATGAAGCCAGGGAAAGTCTTATTTTTGGACTAAGACCCATAGGTGATTCCTTAACACAACATTTACTGTTATGTGACCACAAGCAATTCATTTCCTTTTCATTTGTCTTAGTTCCTTCTCTACAGAGTATAGGTGCCTGTAATTCCTTTTCATGGACAGTTACAAGAATTCTGTCAGAGAATTCTTATAAAGTACTTGGAAAAGTATCTCAAAAGGATGCACTTAATGACAATTCACTCTGTAGTATATCAGTCCTACAGTCATTATCATCATCCCCATTGCTGTTGCCTGAAGCTTCATTCACCCAATCATTGTAGAAAATACTCTCTTCCCAGTGTGCTCCTTTGGATAGGGTAGCTAGAATATCTTGAGCTGGTGTTCCCATGTGTCATAGGCATGGGGAGTTGATGTAAGAGTTATTCAAACATATTCTTCAGAGTGTTGTCAGATGATTTCTTAATGCTTACCATATACTAACTCGGACCTACCCAGGCACTATGGATGGCTAGGAAGTCAAACAGCTATTTAGATCAGCTACTGTCTTACGAGTCAAAGTCTTCCAGTGCTCAGCTTAGTCAGAGAAGTCTTTCCTGGCAAAGCCTTCTGAAGATACTATTTGCTCAGGGCTCAGGTCTACTGTTGTCCCATTCTTCAAGTTACTGGCTATCTCTCAACTTCACAGTGCTTCTAGTGGACAGATTCACTTTCAGAACATTAGTTCTATGTTTTGGGTGTGGTAATGTTTCCCAAAACCGATCTCCTAGAAGCTTGATCCTCACTGTAGTGATGTTGTAAATTACCTTAGGGAGAGTAGATGGGCACAAGCTAATTTAAACTCCTAGGGTTCTGCCTCAAGCCAGATGGACGCTAGTCTCATCCAATGAGCTGTCTATTCTCATGGGAGTGAGTTTCCAAGCGTACCATACAGTCATGATGCCACCGCCACGAGGCCCTTATCACAGCTGAAGACAAGCTGGCACTATGATCTCAGGTCTCTAGGACTGTTTTAGATATTCTCCTCTCCTCAACAGCGTACTCAATCTCAGGCCTTGTGTAGTATGAATGGAAAATGGTACGGGTACAGACATGAAGTTTTTCCTTACTCTCAAGGAAATGTCTGAAGAAAGGAAGGAGAAAGGAAAACTGGATTTTTGCTTCGTTTCGCAGTATCTTCTACATGTATTGTTTGGGTAGGGATGGTGGTACACGCTGCAGCATCTGTTTGGAAGTCAGGGGCCAAGGTGCAGGAGGTTTTCCCCTTCTGCTGTGAGCTTCTCAGGGATCAAATGCACGTGGCTAGGCTTTACTTGATGCGCCATTGCACCAGCCCCACGATTCTTCTAGTCATTTGACAAAGACAAAGACATGGGAATGGGCAGAAAAACCAAGTGTCCAACAAAGCAAGCACCACAAGTGCTACACATCTCCCTAACTACAGGGTGGGAGATGGAAAGAGACGGTGGGCATTTGCATTTCCAGCTAAGCAAATAAGGGGGCCGTGCTGACTTGATTCAATATTAATAGTAGGAGTTGTTCAACATGTCAGAAACTCTTTAATGCCCCAAAGAGTCCCAAATGTATACCATCCATCTCCTCTGACAGGAGGATTATCCCAGTCTGTACTGAGATAAAGAAAAAGAGCGCACAGCACCATTTTCTATGAACTTGTGGGTTTTTTTTTTTATTTCTTTTAAAAAGATTTTCTTGATAAATCTCCTGCATGTTGGTTCTTTCTGTTCCAATTAAAGTAGATGCCTGACTTCAGTTTGTGGATATAATAACTAGGATTTCTTTCAGGGTACCATTTCTAATTAAAAGCAGCATTTATAGAGAAAGGTTTTTACATACTTATGTATTACCTTATTCAATCCAAGCAAATTGCTTCCCTGTGTAAACTTCTGAATAGTTTCATTTCTTCAAACACTAAAGTCATTCTAATGTAGATTTTGCATTAATTTGGGGAAAAGGAAATGGAGCAAAGTCTAATTGGAATTACTATTTCTAAAATTAATTCTTTATTTTTTTTAAATCGATACAAACACCCTACTATTTATAAGTGCGTCTGCGTGTATTCCAATCTCCAAGAGCTGGGTGAGCGCTGGACACATTGATGATTGCGAAATTTACAGTTTTCCTTCTTAGCATTTGTCTTGCTCTGGAAAGGAAGCTTGGGATTACGCAGGAGATAGGCAAAGTGAATAATGTACCACAGACTATTTACATATGCCGGCAATGTAATCCTAAGCAGTTCTCCAATTTATCCGTGCCCTCGTTTGTAAAGATGAGAAATTGGAGGCAGAGCGAATCTCTGAGGCCTGACTGAGGTCATTAGCTTATATGGTGACAGCAAAGACTCAAACCTAGGCAGCTCCAGTAGGAGTGCCCCTGTTGCTTCCTTTCCTACTACAGCAGCAGCAGGATGGTCTCGGGGAGAGAAGCTGTCTTTTCACAGGCAGAGAAGTCAGCGGCAAAGCCTTGATTTTTCTTCTTTCTCATTGTTTTACATGGACAAGATTTCTTGGTGTTTTTGTTCTTGGAATTCTTTTTTTTTCATCTTATTAAATGGAAGAACCATGCCCACAGTATTGGGTCTAGAAGAGAGGTCAACATTAATGTAACCTCTGTCAACGGTTCTGTCTGCTTTCTCTTACTTTTGCTTATGAGACTTAGCTAAACTCTGCTCTTTATTAGGCTTTGTCTTCCTCCTTGATGTAGTCTCAGGCTGGCTAACGGCTCCGGGTGATGGTGGCGTAATGGGATTTAACAGCTGTTTTAGTGACTCACATGGGGCTTGGTCCACCCTGTGTCTTATTAGAGTAAGCTTGCCTCGGGCTTGCACAGCTAGCATTTCTTATTAAACTGATTCAAAAACTAAGCATAACCTTCAGTGGAGGTAATCACATTTGTTTTGTTTTATTAAAAATGAGTGGCACCATATTTCTAGAAGATGCTGCATCTTTGGGGTAACTGTGAGATGATCGTGTTGGATTTAAGCCCAGACTTCAGTTGAGAGAACATTGCAAAGTGTCTGTTGATTATGGAGGTAGTAAGAGAGTCATTCTGCAACTATTCCTAGCGGTCTGATCTGAGTATCCACTGCTGTCTTACTATGGCGTATTATCTAGTCATAATGGAAAGATGATGCTTCTTCAAAACCTATTTCCCCCTTTGCTTACACAGCCCTTCTGGGGACTTTAAAAAACTCAACCAGGAATCTAAGAAACCAGCATTTGTGACAGTCCCTGACATAAGCCATCAATCTAGCGAGCAGATTCTACTGATCTCGTCAGTATTTTCTGACAGTTCTTGCTAACATACATCAGAGTTGAAGTTTTGATGAGTTTAACTAAAATCATTTCAAAAAGAAAATACGCAACAATGTGCCGTTAGCCCTGCCTAGTGTCACAGAAATAGAAGGCTTCACAATCAACAGGTTTTAGGTTGTATTATTAGAGAGGAAGAAAATTAAGCATGGCACAAAAAGCAAAATTTGACCAGTGAACTATATTGTTTGCACAACAGAGAAAAGGAAATCTAAGCTTGAGTTTTCAGTAGGCAGATAGCTCAGGTTACAATATCCAATTAGCTGACTTCCTAGAGAAGTTATTATTGGTCAGTGTAGTTCTCTCGTTACAGTTAGGTATGATCATTACGGCTGTCAATCTTATCAGTTGGCATTCAACAGTTATTCTAATACCTTAAAATCACCAGAATCATTAGTGTTGTTGATCAAAAATCGACAATAAGTTTTAACTTTTTTTTTTTAAAAAAATGAAAGATATGTATGTTTCTCCTCATGAATGCTCCTGCAAAGAATTTGTTAAACCACCTCATGGTTTAGCCATTGGTTCAATATTAATATTATGAAAATTCACATTTGGGTAAGAGTATTTGTGGCCTTTTGAAGTGATAAGAGCTGAGGCACCTTGTTGTGGGTCTAAAGTCACAGCAGCCAGGGGGTAGAGGCTTGGGGACTATGGATTCCAATGAAACCTTGTCCATATAGTAAATCTGAATCTCAATCCTATATGTGATTCTGAAAACAGTAACAACCACAACAATTATCATCATAATAACAACAATAATAATGATTTAAAATGATAGGTGACATAAATGGAGTACAATGGAGAGAAAGTTGTTCGGTGCATTTAGTGTCATGCCTTTTAGCCAATCAACTTGTCAGATGGGAGAGAAAAGCAGAAGAAAACCAAGAGTTTATTTTCTAAATAATGAATCTGTGTCATCCTATGATCCCTGAAGGGTGAAATAATTAAATATTATAAAACTTCTTTTAGTTCTCATATCTCAGATCTTGCCTTTACAACCGATGAATCTATTGCTAGTCGTTCACACATTTAGCGCTAGATCATTTTCCTGGAGGCATCCTGGATGTTGTGGCTGGCAGACAACCACTTGCCTACGGCATCATCCCTTATTTTGGAGGCTCCTGTCCCTTCAGCTGCTCCTCCCACTCCCCCCCCCACCTCCCTCCATCTGTGTATAATGAGCCAGGCTCGTGAGAGGTTCAGACTCATGCTAGGAGGATTTTTTTTTCTTCTTAAAAATAAATATCTTTGTTTTATGCGTTTCAAGGTCGGCAGTCCATTTCTTGACTTCAAGAGTTCTGTCCCCCTAAATAATTCTCAGAATCTCAGAAGAACTTGGGAAGCTGGCAAACATTTTTGCCTCAAGGACTAGAAAGAGAAAACTATGGGGGAGACACAAAGTATCTTCTAACTACAGAACGCTGCAGCGGGAGCATACCGGTGCCCACAGACAAGATGGGCAGGAATGATGTGGCTGTCCTCCAACACAGCTTTACTTATGAAACAGGTAGTGGGTGGGGCTGGACTTGGTCCACCGGCTCCAGTCTGTGGACTCTCACTAATAGTAATGCTTTCCTCCTCTGCTGGCCTAGCCTACTGATTGATTTTAGAGAGTATATCCTGTCAAGGTCTAGCCTTCCTGGAGCCCTCGTCCCTTCAGCATCTCCACTTCCACTTGCTGTAAAATTGCCGCGTCTTGTGCCAGGCACACAGCTAATGAGAAAACATGCCCACAAGTGAGCAAGAGGAAATTCTGGAAGACATTTAATAAAGATAACTTCAAAAGCTGCTGAAAGTCCCTGCTGCCCATTCACTGCGTGCCCCATGGCTTTGTAGCTAGCTCAGAGCATTTTGTCATTTAACCTGTCTATTATTCCTCAACATTAGGCATCATTAGAACTTCCATTTATAGGAAAAAATATTGCTTTCTTTTTTAAAGTTAGTGAGAAAAGTATTCAGAAGTATTATTAGAATCTGTACCCCCCCCGCCCCATCTCTTGGTCTGTGGTAGAATTACAATACAGTTGTCTGTGCTATTTTATCATGTTCTTTAAGCTGCACCATTTTGTTAACTAAAAGGCCAAGGATCTCTGTGATCTAAAGAAAAGGAACTATACAATGGTTTCTTTTAGATTAACACATTAAATTTTCAATCAACCACATTCACAAATGCAGTTTTTATCCACTTTCTACAGCAGTTCCCATGTAGACCTATACACGGAGTAATCACCACTTTCACTTGCTGTGAGGACGTGCGAGCTCTGAAATGTTCAGTGCATTGTATAAAACTTCCAAAGGGCTAGGGCACATCAAGGCAAGAGCAAATCAAGTCCTTTTGCCTTCCAACCAAGGTTCTTCTCAAACAACATACTAGACTCTAATAGAGCTTTAACTTGTGTTTTTAAATTTAGGTGGAATCATTTCTTATGTCGATTCTCAACCAAGATGAAGGAGGAAAGAAGGCCATCTTGAGGGTTGTTAGCTCTATCATTGAGCTTTTGAGATCTTATATGCAGCCCACACTAATGAACTCTGGCCGATGTGTTCCCAAAGAGAGCGGTTCTGTACAATTGGGCTATAAGCACAATAGTGTAGGTCTTACAAGAAGACCCAAGAAAAGGAGGGCTTGGGCTACAGCCCTATATCAGTTTTGAACCCAAATGGTAAAGACATGCAGTCCAGCATACTTCTGGCAATTGGAGAGTTGATTGTCTCATCGTGGAGTATACACAGACACGGAGCCTAAGTGTGGCTTTAATTGCTAAGCAAACGACGAGGCTCCAAAGAGCAATAATATTGTCATTTGATTAAATGCCCTTGTGGGTATAAAACTGGGATTTATCTGGGAGAAAGAAGGCACAGGACAAAGCCTATTAAGCCCTTCTTAGCATCTACTAGATTTGGTTATCAGGTCTAATAAGTAGTGCTGGACTCTCATTTAAATATAAAAATGGAGCCTTATTTCTTTATTAATAATATCATAATTACTCTTTGGTATCTTCCAATTCATTATGTTTGATGGAACTTTTCCAGTCAAGGACATCTCCTTGTCGCGAGCGTTTTTAATTTTCTCAGCGCATGAAAGCCCAGGCCTTAATCCCTGATGACGTTCCCTGGAATGCCTTGGGGACGTGTTTAGGTCCTCACTAAATGATAATATTTTCCCATCATACCTATTCTCATCAATAGCAATCGACTTTCATGTTGTAATAAAGTCAAATCTTTGACTTAATATTTATAGGACCTAAATTCACATGTGTTTTACGCTATTCTTTTATTTCTCGTTAAAATTCAGGTTTTCTGAGTAACAATGCATTGTTCTCAGAAGCTGTGCTCAGCACATTGTAAAGGACATATAATTAATAAAATTTGCACACACCATTTTAAAAAGTGATCAGTCTTATTCTCTCTGGTGAGTGCCAGAAGGAATATATTTGACCAAGTCACCCACCAGTTATATTGTTTGAATGATTTATTTCTTAAAACTTATTTAAAATCATATATCACATATGATTTATTATTGTAAAATTAAGTCACCTGTATTTTCCAATTCACCAGGATGGATTTTTAGGGGGAGGTGGTAGTGTGATTTTTCTATGCTATTTTAAGTACCATTGATATTATCAAATGATGTCAGATTTAATTAGTAAAAAAGGAGATTTCACAAACATTGACCTTGGTTCCAGGGATGTAGAGGAAAAAATAACTCTGATGATAAGGAGATAACAATTGATGGATGGAACATTCTTATATTTAATATTTAAAAAAGATAAAGCATTAGAAACAGAATCCATGACCTGCAAAACAGGATCAAATTAAGCACTGTTCGACTAGTATAAAAATAGAACCCCTGACCGTGCGAAGGCAGCAGAACATACTAATTTTGAGAAGTAAAGGAGGGTCATCAGAAACACCTCAACAAAACTTTCTTATTGTAAAAGAAAGGGAAAGCAATAGACATGTAGACATCTGTGAATGGCTCTGAACCAATGATGCCATTGGACGGGAGATCAAGTGTCAGCAAAGGCATGAAGCAGCTCAATTATACATTAACAAGGAAGATAATACAACAGAATGGAGACTCTTCTTACAGGAACATACGATTATTTTAACCTATGATGCAATCTTCTATATTTCTTAAACATTGTACTACATGGGATCTAGCAGTCATTACTGAATGAGTATACATACAGCTGTTGGAATAAACTTCAATACAAGAAGGAGGCATCGACGATGAAGTGAGCATATTTTCTAAGAGGGGATGGACATAATTTTTTTTTTTGAGAGATGAATGGGAAGAGTACTGCTGATAATTCTGTGGATTGTGGTACTTACAGGAAATCCTACCGCCATTTCCCTGAGCTGTAATTTGCCTTGATGCACTCTGATGATAATAAAGGAAGAAGATTCTTTAAAATATTATAAAGAAATCCTAAGGATATAACCCACACCAAGAGGGTGAGCGATCTTCATCTACCAATCCTAGAGAGAAAAGAAAACAAAATAAACTGATTCTTTTCAGTGGTGAATCTTTAAAATAAATAAATGAATGAATGAAAGGCCAAATGGGATTGAATGTTGAGCCAATCTTAGTCAGGCCTGGTAAGAAATGCAATTGCCTTTAAAAAAAATATCTCAGACCTCATTGCTCTTCAGAAATGGGGTGGGTATTAAACTGCTTAGTGAAAGAAGGGGTTGGGCTGTGGCAATAGACATCTGGTCACTCATTTGCTGACCATTTACTGGGCTTTTTTTTTCTGCCAGAAATTGGAGATAAACTGATCAAGCCACTGTTTTCACGAAACTTTTGTGTCTCCTAGAAATGGACACTAATGAAAGAACCAGCACTGCAAAGGTAGAGACTCGAAGACCCGCAAAGCGCACATCCCTCCGAGTGTTTCCCTGTTAATGGAAGACACAGCAGTCTGCAGAGCCACAGGAGGCCTTCTTGGCAAAGAGATAGTAACTATTATGCATGAAGGGTCAGCCGTATCAAATAATGTAAACGAAGGAGCAGAAGGCTGTGGGGGATAAAGCATGTGCAAAGGCCCTGAGGTGGAACCGAAAACCATACACAACTCGGCTTACAAAGTAGCTGTGAATCCATCCAGATCCATAGTGACTGTTATGTTTGTCTCAGTTCCCCAGACTGTCCCTCAACTATGCTTGATCTCCTGTTCTCAATACAGCACAGACCAGAACATGTTCTTACCTATTTGCTATTTTTAATTTATTTATTTTGCTGTGTACTTGTGCACATGCGAGGCCGAGCTTGTGTGCATGCTGTGCACATAGCTCTGACCTATTTCTAGTTCAATTTTATTTCAAATCGGCGTTCAGTTGACATCAGCTCTACTTGCTGTGAAACCCTCTCTCTCTCAGTTGAACATCTCGGACCCTCTCAGTAGGGCAGAGCACTAAGGTAACTGAGGTGAGACCTGACAGAGGGTTGAAAAAGAAGGACTCCACAAATGAATAGAGGAGCTTTGGAGATGCCTACCTACTCTTATGTCAAATTTGAAACTACAGAAGCTAACGGGTGTGTGTGTGTGTGTGTGTGTGTGTGTGTGTGTGTGTGTGTGTGTGTGTGCGCGCGTGCGCGCGCGCATGCGCTCGTGTATGTATGCGTGCACACGTGGGCTTTTCAAGCAAATTAGAGACCTGGGGTTTAGTGGTCAAGTCTATAGTTCACTAAGTTATTCCATGAAGACCTCCAAAGCAAAGGTGTGCATGGTTGTTGATTATTTCATACACTGAAACACAAGAACCAAGATTGTCTTGAAATCATGACCAGAACACACATATTACTTTCAACAACTAAGAACTTGGTGACCAGTCTATTCTTGAGAGTTGGCAGCAACTTATAAAAGTTACAGTGCAGCCTGAAAAAATGTTAACATATCTTCCCTGGGAGGATATAATATGCCTTTCTTTCTCTCCTATACCTTGCTGTTTTTCTCTTCCCTTGATAGCAAAACAATTTATGCTCAAGTTTGTAGAGGAAAAATGTCCCAGAAGACTGGAACACAGCTCTCCTCTGTCTGTCCACAGGGGCTGTGTTGTTATTGATTTGGGAATGTGTGGAGCAGGGTTCTTTTTCTAACCATTGCTGCCTCTCTCATTTTGGCTTTAGTAAACAAGTCAATATTTTACCATTTAGGTATCTTTCCACAAACAGTTATCATATGAAGTAGAAATAACAGACTCCTGAAATCCCAAATGTGCTCTGGGAAGGTTACTAGTGTGTATTTCTTGAGTTACTTACTAGGAATTTGCAATTCTGCTGTATTCAAGTAAGATCTAATGGCAATGAACCCATAATCTTCCCAATTTGAAAGCCTGCCAGTGTTTTTCGTAGGAGGGACTGTACTTGGGGAGGAGGAAAGGAGACAGTAGAATTCTGTGTTTATGTACATATATGATGTGGATAGAATCTGAGAATTCACACCAATACTATGAAACAGTTCTGTACTCAAACACTTTTGTGGACAGGGAAGAGGACTTAGTCAAAATGATTACATCCAAGCCTGCTATTGTCTGCTCTTACTAAATGACAGAGTATACAGATAGGATAACACCCTGCACACATTCTGCAAACTACATCAACCTGGTTGACGAGCCTTTGGGTTGTGATCCCTCTGCAAACAAATATCTCACAAACAGGATGCTACACATGCTATTATCTACCATGCATCCACTGCTGTCACTCAAGTAACATAAACATGGTAAAACTATTTTAATGACTTCTCACTAGAAAATCAAATGTTCAAACTTGTCATTAATTGATTGTGCAACCACAGTATATTTCACATCTCAATAGCTCAGCTAGGTTCTCCCTCAGAACAATGGGGTAATTCTAACACCTCTGTTGCTAAAATGTGAGGAAAATTAAGTGACAGAAGAAGATGTTGTACTTCATAGGGGCTAACATACAGTTCAAATGCAGCAGGGGTGCAATGGTTATTAAGAATATTACTTACATTGCTATTAATGTCATTATTTTCTCACAAACAGATGGTTTAGTTTCCATCATTGCAAACAATGCTGCAGTAAATGTTCCTACACATAACCTTGTGTTCACATCTCTCCCCCTTCCTTTATGATCAGCTTCTAACTGTTGAATGGCAAAGAAATAGAACTTCTCCTGTAAATTATTGAGACATATTGCTAGGTGGTCCACTTGAAAGATCATTTCATGCCCAACACTCATATCTAAGAACAATTTCATACATCTCTAAAACCTTACACCTAGAGATGATTGTGAATGAGCTGGGCTTAAATTCTACCCATGATTTAAAAATAAATATACTTTCTGGTCTGTTTTCCTTAATTTACAAATATTTAAAACAGTAATGAAAAAGAAAGGAAAATGGCGTTTGGGGATCATAAAGAAAGAGTTTTCCAACTGTGAATCCTACAGATGTTGATTAAGAGAGTGTCTGGGGAAGAGTTCAATAATACTTCTGGGGTGAGCGGCCTTAGTTGCTAAGGAGAAATTTCAGGAAAAAAGCCAAGTATGTTTAATTTCCCACAATACATCACCTCAGCCATCTGTGAGAACGATAATGCTCTCTTTAAAGGAGAAACAATTACTGAAAAGGGGGCTTTGGGGAATAATGATACATATTTCTTATTCTTCGATTAGCTCTTTGTTAATGGGTATCTGAGACACATAAAAATAACTAATTAATGTTTAAAACACAAACGTTGAACAAAATAAGGATGCATGATCTAAAATGAAACATCATTCCCAGTTATAATGATGTTACCTCACTTTGTGCACATGGTGATAATCCCATGCCTATCCTTGATCATAGTTGGGCAGAGAGATAGGTAAGAAAAGTCTTCTAATCAATTGGTCCTGATCATAATAGAACTCCATATGATTATATGAGATATTACTCTAAAACAGCAAGTAAGTAAGATTATTTCTAAAATATTCACTACAGGATAATCTTATTCTTTTTATTTTGTTTCTTCTTCTTCGAAAGCCATTTATTCACAAGTTTTGTGGTATTTTTCCCTAGCTCATGACAAGATCTACAAGGGTGTAGACTCGGCTCTTCATTGAAATGGCAAATATTTTTATCTCAGCACTCCCTTTATGGGAGTGGAGTGGTTGCTTCAAAAGTAGTGTCCATGGCAGGAAGATTTGACTCAACAAAGAACAATACCATAAATTACAGGATTAAATATCTCAGTGAACACATGCTCCCGTGGTACATTAAAATTCATCCCTGTAACGGTGTTACAAAAACATTTTTGGGAAAAAAATATCACAAGACACTTCAAATTATGTGAAACGTTAGGTTTGCAAGGACAAGTTTCTTTTTTTTTAATCCCCTGTAAAATTTCCCAGAAACACAATTTATGTCCTAACATGCTTAAGGGCTAGGGTTGTCCCAGGCAACCGCAGCTTTTGTTCAGCATTTCTGGCTTTAGATGGATTCATGGACCGTTTGCAATCAGTGTTGAAATGCAGGCTTCAGTAAAAACTGTGAGAAGCTGAGAAACGTTACATGCATAATTCATAGCTCCCTCATCACTGGATGTATGTGTGTTTGAGGATTCAGGGTTACACTGCTAGCCTACTTCATTGAAAGTATGATTTGGATATGGTCAACAATTCTCTTACTAGTGCTTAAAAAAATCCAAATGTATTTTCATTAAAACACTTGTTTTGTCTTTTTATTTTCTGGAAGGTATTCTTAATTTAGCATTCTTAACTTACTACTAGAGCCTATTAGACTATTAATTGTGTTTTATGTATCCCTCTAACATAACCTAATATTTCCTTTTCCCCTATTCACGCTTTCAACCACAGTAGCCTCTTGACAGGTCCCAGAACACTCCCAGCTATTTTCTGAACCAACACATTTAAGACATCAGTGGTATTTCCAGCTTGGATAGGCAAAACAAGATACCTGATGGCCTCAGTTCTTTCTGTCTTTGGTTTATTTTGGCCAGATTCTCCTTAAGTATTTTGCCACACGAGTTTTTGAGCAAACTGCCCCCACCTTGGAAAGCAAAAAAGTAAAAACTGTACTGGTTAGTCTGATCCCAACATAACATGCAAAACAGAGTTATCCAAAAGGAGGGAACCTCTTACAAGAAAATGTCTTCATAATGTCTGTCTGTAAGACATTTTCTTAATTAGCAAATGGTGATGGAGGACCTAGCCCATTGCAGGTGGTTCCATCCCTAGGCTGGTGTCTTGGATTCTATGAGAATGCCGAAGCCAGAAGGAGCAGGACGAGAAAGCCATGGGGAGCAAACCAGTAGGCAGCACCGATCCATGGCTTCTATATCAGCTACTGCCTCCAGGTCCCTGCCCTCTTTGTGTTCCTGTCCTCACTTCTCTTGATGGTAAACAGCAGAATGAAGATGTAAGCCAAATAAACCTTTAAGCAGAAGAAACTTTCCTCCCCAATTTGCTCTCTGGTCATGGTGTTTTATATGTTAGAGACACTAAATAAGACAGTGACCTAGTCACTGAAATGGTAGTTCACCGCGACTATATTCTGTTCACTTGAGGGAAGCCACCAAGTCACATTTATGCTGTACAGGAGAATACAGCACAGGCATGTGGGTATCAGTAAGAAGGGAAACCTTAGAGATTGGGTTTGCCTTCAAAGAACAACCAGGCTGACACCTTGTTGCAATGTACTGAGTGTCCTCAGCCAGAAGCACTCAGCAAGGCTTGGCTGGGATTGTGAGAGACTGATCCACATTGGGAAGGTAAGTTTTATAATAACTGCTCTCAGCCATGGTGACTATTTCCCTAACGTGGGCTTCTCAGCCTCACAACCACTTCCCCAGAAAGTCTTGCTCACGTCCCTCCAACCTTTATTCTGTAGCTCTAGGCTATTTTTAGGTGGCCACGTTCCTCACTATTTATTTAGAAGGAAGTTTAAATTTGTTGCAGGCCTCCTTACTGGTCTCTAGAATACAAGTGCACACTAAGGGAAGTCGTAGGCTTGGCAGTGATGAGAAATGTGAAAGGATAAAATGAAATCTTGGCAATGCCTTATAGTGTAAAGTGTACGTTTACTTCATAATTGTTAAGGTTACAGATACGTTTTCATTACTCTGGTTGGTAGTGTGTGGGGATCGTAGCAGTAAGTTAACTTGGAAAAGAGGCCAAGTGAAATAGATGCGATGAACTTCATTTAAGCATCTGTGTTCCTCAATGCTCCTGGGTTTACTTAGGTTTTTGTGAAGCTGACTGTACCAAGTAAAGGGTTCAGGAATGATTCAAGAGATGACTAAACAAGAGAAGTAATTTTGGTGTTTTCTAAATATTTCATAGGTCTTCCAACTCAGGTTTATCAAAGAATAGTGCAAGTGATGATGATTTAAAGAAGAGATATTCTTAACCAGCCTGGCATTGTTTAGAGACTTAATGGCATATCAAAGTCCCAGAATGCTGAATTTTGGAATGTAAACAAAAATTTCTCGTGAATTAGAGATGCGTATGCCTCAGGATTTTGTGGGGTTAACATGAAAAACTTGTAATATCATAAAATGTTTGAAATGTAGCATTGAAATGATCCTTTCTCACTCTTACTCTCTTGCTCTTACCTTCCTGCCCCCACTCTCTCTGCATTCCCTTACTCCCCCTTTCTCCACGTGCTCATGGCTAGCCTCTACTCCTCTTCTTCTATACTACTATTTGTCTGTCTGTCCATCCATCTATCTATCTATCCATCTATCCATCCATCCATCTATCTACCTACATCCATCCATCCATCCATCTATCTATCTATCTATCTATCTATCCATCTATCCATCTATCTATGTATCTATCTATCCTATGTATTATCTATCTATCTATCTATCTATCTATCTATCTATCTATCTATCTATCTATCTATCTATCTATCTATCTATCTACCTACCTATCTATCTTTCTCTTTTTCTTTGCCCCCACTACCCTCTTAACTTCCCCACAAGCCCTGAATAAACTTTATTTCTATACTAAAAAAAAATCTTTCTCTTAGTCCATCTTTGATGGAATAATGTCCTCAGATACTACCGAAGTAAACTGCAGTTTATAATTTATTCGAGTTAAGGAAATATGCAGATAATATAAACCACCAAGATAGGACGTTGAGGAGATAACTTTTAAACTCTGTGCCAAAAATATCAAAATGTTCTGCAATTCCTTGATGAAGAATAGACTAGGAAAGTATTGACACACTGGATGACGGGGTCTGACGTTGCCCTCAAATGTTGCTCTGTGGCTCCAGATAAAGATGGCCTTGAATTTTTGTTATTCATGCCTTCTTCACCCCATGTCTAGGACTACAGGCATAGGGTAACACAGCTTTTTCATGTGAGATTGAAGCCAGGGCTGTATAACTGCTAGGCAAACAGTCAAACAGCTAAGCTACGTCACCAGCCTATGTTCTTCCCCTTGTTCTGCCATTGTGCAAAGTGTTATTACAGCACGTTATTATCTATAGAGAAAGGCAAGTGACAGAAACTTCCTTTGGTTTTGAAAGTGAAACTGAATGAATTTCCACATACGGGGGTCAATACTCAACAGAGGGACAGAACAAAAGAGTTAAAATACTGAAAAATTATATATATATATATTCTCATTCTTTATTATTATATATGCCCTCTTGTAAATTAAAAGGAAGAGAGTAGAGTGTTTTTCATCATACCTATCATGTCTATCTACCTATTATTATTTATGCATTATCTAGCTCAGTGAAAATCAAAACACGATCATTAGGTTATCATCAAGAGAAAGGGGCACTGTTTTGAGGGACTAATAAAAAGAAAAGATTTTATGTGATCTCAGAGCTAGGCTGTGTATGTGAAACACAAAGGGTTTTATAATCTGTATCTCATAGAAAAGTAAACACAAGCAGGATTACTTCATTGAATGCAGTGGCAGTTTAGAAAAAAAAAAAAAAAGCCAAACTACCAAGTCAGATGTCAGGTTTGTTAAAAAACTTGTGCCTAGTTTCTCAGTTTCGTTTCTTTGTTTGTTTTGTTTTTTGTTAGATTTGTTAGTTTTTAATGGGTGCTTGGAATCAAACCCTGGTCCTCTCAAACAGCAGCCAGTGTTCTTACCTGCTGAGCCATCTCTCCATACCCTCGGTGATTCCAATCAATTCAGCATCCTGTTTTTTCTCTATAGACTAAATTCATTAATTGTCAATATAGTATTCCATTTTCGTTGCCATCAGTCGTAAGATCACAGATTTGATTGTCGATCTGTGAGCATAGATTTAACTATTTCTACATTGCTGTCTATATGAAAATAAATGGGAAACACTCAAGAGTTCGTCTCTCTTACACTAATACTCCTACCAACTTCTTCCAGTTAATTTCTGGTGCTATGTAGGTATGAGTGCCCATGGTCAATTACAATGGCGAGTTACTTTAGATGTCAAAAGAGCTTGAAACGTTCCCCGACTTCTACAGAACAGCCGATGCATTATTCAGGCTCTTTATCTTCTGTCAAATTTGTCCACTCAAGTCTTTCCAACCACTGTCCCCACGCTACCATCTCACATTAAGCTTTCTTGGGCTACAGCAACTGTTGCCTGAGCCTTTCCTATGTCTTAGAGCTGATGCTTTTTATGCAAAGTGCCCCATCTTGAATGGCATCACCCCAAACTGCTCTTACAATCTAACTTTAATTCGAGGCTGAAATCTCAACCTCTCAATGAAATCCCTACCCAATCTGTTCTTAACTTATCATCCGCGAGGACTGAAAAGGAATGACTCTGGTTTTGTTCATTTAATCTACATTGCCAGTAGTAGTCAATGCTTGGCCTTCTATACTATTGTTGGTTTCTATATTATTTTCTTTGGGAGACTTTAATCTTTGTGACAAAATCCTACAATTCATTCATGTATTCGTTCAGGGTTGGTGCACCGGTTGGTAACAAAATATTGTACCTAGGAGTGGAGAAAGTGAATCAAAACAATTTTATTTTTATGCCTTGGTGTTTGCTCACAGAGGTAGTTCAGTGGCTTATTCATGGAAGGAAGCAAAAGCAGTAATGGGCATATGAATGATTAGCCTTACTTCTTAAAGTAAGTAGAGTGGAAAGATGAAAAAATTATAAAGCTTGCTAACTTTCCCCCACTCACATGTATGTAACCATGGATTTGTATGTTTATCAGAGAAGAAATGATTATACTGGAAATGATTTCCATAGCTCCAAGAATAGAGTCATTGCATTCCTCCTGATTTTATAATATTTCCCATTTCAAATGAGACATACCATCAACTCAAACATAGATATGACTGTCAATTTCTGAATATAGGATTTCATTGGCAAAACCATACAGACAAGTTCTCTCAACTTGATTTGCAGCTACTACTTTTAAAGAGCCATTGGCTTTTTGTAAGATTTGTTAAGATTTGGAATCATTTCTCACTTTACATTTAGATGGAAAAAAACTCAAGGCATAGAACATGAAACACTAAAATGCCATGGACATAGAAAATTGAAGAATCAAACATCCTATTTTAAAACAAAGGAACCTTGAGAAGGAGAATCTCCAAGTTTAAATGATTGTGTTTTTACAGTAAGTAGCATATTGAAGTGCAGGGTAAAGTTTTCAGGAAAAGCAAAGTCGATCAGACAAAGCAGTTCGGCAAAGCCAGCATGTACTTATATACTTGTCTTAGTCCATTCAGGCTGCTGTCCTGAAATACCCCAAAATGAATGGCCTATGAAATGGGGAATTTGTCATGTGGCTAGCAAGTCTAAAATCATGGTTCTTCCAAGATAATTCTGTGGTGAATGGTATCTATTTATGTATTAATTGATCTGTGTCTGTGCCTCACAAGGATCACTTAGGAGATCAGTGGATATTGCCCAGAGTGTGGTTCTCAGCGTCCATGGGCCTCCAGAGAGTGAACTCAGTGGAAATACGGATGGGGCTGCCATCACTTTAACCCATTAAATCCTCTCACCAGTGTAGTCAAAAAATGTTCCACGTTTAGCCTGCTGTCATCTTTCTCAGTCTCAATACCAAAAAAGGGAAGGCACATCTTTCAATATTTTAAGGGCAATATTCTTATTCATTAAGACACTACGTATATAATTTAATCAGCTCCATAAATTATCACCTCGAGAACTAGGATTTCACCCTAAGAACTTGAATAAAAGAAATTCATAGAGTACACACACACACACACGCGAGCACACACACACACACACACACACACGTGATTCCTATAAATATATGAATGGTTAAGATGGGAAATCCTTTTCAATGGTTTAACTCAGGATGACTTTGAACTTCTTATCTGTCTACTCCCTTAGGCGCTCTAATTATAGGTGTGCACTCCTGTATCTAGTCTTGACTCCTGTTTTTGAAGGCACCCTTACCTCATGTTGGAGTTGGTGTGATTATGCTAAGTGAAGAATATTGTGTCTTTTATGTCAAGGCTTCTTCAAACTTCACTGTGTGTGGGAGTCACCTGGGGATCTTGTTAAAATGCAGATTCTGATTCCCAAGTCTGGCTGAGGATAACGTTTCTGCATTTCTAACAAGCTTCCAGGTGATGCTAGATCACAGTTAGAGTAGGTGTTTCCTATGGTCCTTGGTGCAATAAAAATACTTTATATTCCATATATCCAAAGAAAAATTTACTGGCCTTACTATATATATGATTCATGTTTAAAAAAAGAAAGCATTGTGATTTACAAAGCTCCTAGAAAGAAGTGATAGATAACTGGACTATAAACATTTTGACATGAGATGACGTGAAAATGTATCATTTATACAGTAAGACAATAAGAACCACGGGAGAACCTATGAACATTAGATGTTCTTGCTCGTAGAAAGGGTGACGTGCATGCTCTTTCATTTACTAATATTAATGGTATAGTCCCAATCATCACAATCTCATCATGATCAAAACAGAACATTAAAGACTGCAAGAGGAATCTAATCCATTGTGTTTATTATAAAGACAAAGGAAATTGAGGCCTCAGAAATGGATGTGACCAGTCTATGCTCACAAAGCAAGTCAGTCACAGAACTAAAATCCAAACCTGATCTTTTAAGCAGGAGAAGTGAACTCAATCATGCGTTCGTCAAACCCTTGAGTGTCAACTATCTACCAGTAGCTCTATTATGAATCCCAAATGAAAACAGAAGATACTGTCTTCCAGCAACATCAGGATTTGTTACCTAAAGCAGAATTGTTTAAGTAATTATACTCAAATTTGCTTTAATGATGAAAAGACTGACATAATAAAGAAGTAGTACCATGAGTACAAATAGAAGATATTGTAGAAAAAATATAAAATTATATAGATTTGCTAGGAAAATGCATAAGAGGAAGATAATTCAGAGAAAAAGACAAGTGTGTGGAATCAAGAAGCAGGGTGAGACAATAGTAGAGCCAGCCATACAGGCTGATATCATATCATGAAAGACTTTCAAGTTTCCAAATGCATAAGACTGTTGGTAAGGCAGAAAACGATGTGGGTCACAAGAGACTGAACACTTTGTGTTTTTGCCAAGTACTGTGTTTTAATTTATTCAGTGTTCAACACTTAGTACTCTGGACATTTCACAGGAATAATAAGCATTTTATCTTTCTTTGAAAATTGAGAAGGTCATGTCTCTCTGGGAATACTGTCCACACAGCAGAGCTCAGTTGGAAGTGAATGTGGATGGTTCTTCTAAATTGTTGATCTGCTTTCTAGGCTTGGTTCCTCATGGTGTACAGCTGGCATGGCTCGAACTTTGATATTTGTAGTTAAGGAAATCTGATTACTCAAATATTCTTATTTTTAACATTCAACTGCACTGGGTTATGTAGATCCCACGTTTAATTGCTACCCTTTTCTCACTCATTCTTTTCCTATTCTTTCTCCTTTCCATTTGTTTTCCCTTGCTTTCTTTCTTCCTCCTTCTAGCTCTATTCATTCATTCTTTCTCCATCCTTTCTTTCACTCCTTCTTGGTTATCTTTCTGTGTAGCTCAGAATGGCCTTAAGTTCACGGTTGGTATTTTCCATTTGAGCATCCCCTAACCCTTGACTGCTGTCTCCACGCCAGCTCAGAGAATCTAAGTTTCTTGTCATGTGAGTGACATACTGAAGGAACTCGTTTTTTAAACACTGCCTTTCTCAGCAAAGTCCGTCACTGATAATAAGGGTTACATTTTGAACATGAGTACTTTTGCCAGTCATTGATATTTATGAAGTCAAAGTTATTGCTTCAACTTCCTTGGACACAATGTAGGGTCCCAATCCCGGCAGAAATGATGAATTTCTTTATGCTATTATTCACTATAAAAATCATAAATTTCAAAAGAAAGTATTCAGAGCAAACCAATTGTTTATCCATATGAATATTCAAATCTCCACGTAAGTACAAAGAAAGTTAATAGACAATAAACCCCTGAGTAAAACTCATGGATCAAATGAGCACAGAGAAAACTAAAATTCTTCAGAGCTACAACAAAGGCAGAGCTGCAGGAAGAAAGCTCCACATACTAAGTGTCAAAGTCCTTTTCAGAATAGACACAAAAGTCCTGCAAAACCGTCAACACCATGACCTCTATAAGTCCTTCCACTGAAAGTGCCCATGTCTATGAAGAGAGTTAAAATCAGAAGGCAAAGAATACCACTGTTATTTTTCTTTGAAAATATAAAATACACTTTTTCCCTTGATGTTGTAGAAGAGATAAAATTATTGTTTTATGTAGTAAAGGTATACAGATTTATTCAAATCAGGCTGGTAAATTATAACAGTTATTTTAATGGTATTTATTCCTGTAGTTTCTTGTATAGAAGACATAAATATAATATTGATGGTTTTAGGCAATGGTCTGACATGTTTCTGGAACTAAGTGGTCAAGGAGAACTGTTAGAATATTCTCCATTTTTTCTTTTTGTTTTCGTTGTGGTGGGTCAATAGTTTGTCACTTTCTATTTGTTACATGTATATTAATTGCTCTTTATACTCCATCCCTCCCATCTTTCTTACTTCTCTTTATTTTCCCTTTTCAGTCTTCATGTGTAGACCAGAGTGAGAATATTCTGTGTCTCAGGCTAAAAAACCTCCATCCTCCTGCCTTAGTTTCCTGACAACTGAGAGTGCAGGTGTGTGCTGCTGCATTTGGCAGGCCCTCTATTGTTGGTGATCATTTTTGCTCCTATTTTAGGTTGTTATTGCTACAGGAAAAGGTGATAACCTCAAGAAGCAATGTATGCAATTTCCTTAGTTAGGGTTTCTAATGCTGGAATAAAACACTATGACCAAAGCAACTCAAGGAGGAAAGGGTTTGTTCCAGTTTTCATGCATCATGTCACACAACATTATCAAACAAAATCTGTCAGGACCTCAAGTCTGAGACTTGGTGGCAGGAATTCATGTGGATGCTAGGGAGAGTGTCGTTTACAGTAGCTGTCCATGGCTTGTCCGGACTGCTTTCTTATAGCACTCAGCACCACCAGCCCCGGATAACACTATCCATATCAATCACTAATTAAGAAAGTGCCTCATAAAGTTACTTATAAGCCAGTCTTACAGAGGCATTTTCTCAATTTATGATTTATCTCCTTAAATGACTCTTGTTTTTGTTAAGTTTATATAAAACTAGCTAAGAATAATATCTAATAACTATTATTTAATATCTATCCCACAATATCCTTATTTTCAATGTTATTAAGTCACAATTTACAAAACACGAAACTATCCTTAGAATTGTACAAGAATTTTTGTAAACATTGTGCAAATTGTAGTCACCAAAATCAATATTTAAGATTCTTTTTATGTCCCCAACCTTCAATTTGTTTACAGTTAATCTTTTTTTCCAACCAGCCCAGCCAAACTTGAGTCCATGATCAGGGTCCAGCAATTTCCTTTTCTGGCCATTTCAAATAAATTGGCATGTGACATATAGTGCTTTCATGTCTAGCTTCTCAGCATAGTTTTTTTGAGATTCAACTAATACATAACGTGAATCTGTGGTTTATTTTTCTTGTGTCATGAGTATACCACAGCTAGCTTATCCTTTAACTAGTCTAAACATCTACCTTAACTTTCTAATTTTCCTCCCAACATTTAAATAACTAATTTTTTGGCTTCATATTAAATGCTATAGATATTAGGAGTTACAACCTTAATACCTCTCTGCTACTGGACTGAAGTAAGAAGCACTCATTAGAATTATATGTCATCTCTAGGTTAAAAAACCCTTGATGATTATGATGTGTTTTATATCCTATCCTTTATCCAAACTAATTAGTTACTAATTAATCAAACATTCTATAATTTAAATGTGACACCAAGTTTCATTAAAATTTCAATACATATTGATTTTTTAATTTATTTTTTATATTTATTTATATTTTTAATATTTATCTTTAATCTTTTTTTTACAGTCCAGTTGTTATCCCCCACTTGTTCCACCTCCCTACAGTTCCTAATCCCATTACTACTTCCCGTGTCTCCAAGAGGATGTCCCCATCCCCCTCCCCACTATACCCCATTGGCCTTTCTACTCCCCGGAGCCTCAAGTTTCTCAAGGGTTAGATGTGTATTCTCTCACTGAGGCCAGACCAATTAGGTAGCCCTTTCCTGTATATGTGTTAGTGGCCTCATAGCTAGTGTATTATGCCTGGTTGGTGGCTCAGGATCTGAGATCTGGTACTGGCGTGGGGACAGGAGTGAAGCCCTGAGGGCCAGCAGAATGAATGAAAATATGCGACCTTGGTAGGTGGGAGATGATAGGACCCTCTAGAATGTACCAGAGACCTGGGAGGTGAAAGACTCTTAGGACTGAAGGGAAGGACCTTAGATGAAATGCCGGACAGTGGGGAGAGGGAACTTGTAGAGTGTACCTCTAATGGAAAGACAGGGCATCAAGTGGAGGGATGGGGTTGCCATCCCACAGTCAAAAACTGACCCAGAATTGTTCTTTTAGATAAAGGAACTGCAGGGACAAAAATGGAGAAGAGACTGAGGGCAAGGATGTCCAGTGACTGGCCCTACTTAGGATCCACCTCAAGGGGAAGCTCCAAGGCCTGACACTATTACTGATGCTATGATGTGCTTACAGACAGGAGCCTAGCATGGCTGCCCTCTGAGAGGCCCAATAAGCAGCTAAGTGAAATAGATACAGATACTTATACCCAGCCATCAGATTAATGCTGGAGATCCCTGTGGTTGACTTAGGCTGGAAGAAGTTGAGGAGGTGACCCCATAGGAAGACCAGCAGTCTCAACTAACCAGAACCTCCAAGATCCCTCAGATACTGATTTGTAAAAAAAAATATTCACACATATAAGGCCAACACCGAGATTTGGGGAAAGAATTACCAATGGAAAATCTTATTGAAAAGAATGTGCTTAAAAACATATTCCATTATTCTAGTGGAAACCAATAGGACCTGTTTTGCTCAGCAAAGCATTAATGCCTTAGGAGCACACAGAATGCTAATCCCAAGCTAGTTAAAAATACCAAGTTCATGTGACGGCAAAAAGAAATGTTACACTACTGATGGAATTGTGAAGAGAAAAAAAAAAGCCACAGGGAAATATTACAGAATATGCTGCAGTATGTGCTAGCAGGCTTTGGGAAGTCTTTTATTCTGTTTATAATCAAAGTGCTCATAGTAGTTGACATAAATTCAGATTGTATAAACAAAGAAGAGAAAAGCAAGAGAAGGGCTGGGAGGTTTAGCAGAGTGCTGTATAATTTATGAGCTGGTGGAAAATGATAGACTATAACAGAAGATAACGGAGCTTCATTAACCATGCACTCTATGGAAAATAGGAAGAGATTAAGCACCACTCAGAAATATATTTTCATTGTATTTCCAATATACCTAATTTGTGATTAGCGTTTTGTCTTGCAATTCTTTAGTTTCTGAACTTTAAATGAACAAATATCTTGTACAAATTATTCTCTTTCCACTCATCCTTTCCTTTCTTTCTTTCTTTTTATCTGCAAAGGAAGCCTCGGGGGAAAAGTCCACAACAAATTTTTGATACTTCTTTGGCGTGATTTCCAGTGAAGTTTCACTTGGTTGGTTTTATTTTGTCTGAACTCTGCCTGAGTTCTTAACATTTGTAAGTAGTAAAACCTTTGCTTCATTAACCAAAGTCCTCAGAATACAACAAATCTTTACACGGTAGGTCAGGACAAGTGTTCTGTCATGACGTTCTCTGCTGAATGGCTGGAGAGAGAAATGGAGTCTCAAGGATCCGAGATAATAGCATCATTTCATGGCTGTTTGAAAGTACTTTATTTCTTTTTATACTGCTTTGCTTGGGAATCAAGCCTTTTGATTTCTAAAGAGATCATCTTTCTAAAGATATATAAACTATGTGATTTTTTTTTAGGAAAATGATTCTAAAAACTTCTTAATTTTGACTCTAGACTGATTCATTCTAGAGGCTGTCTTCTGGGCAGAACAAACAACTGCATAAGTTTCTTTTTTAAATATTTCTTTTAATATTATATGCATGGGCATTTTCCCTTCATACTTGTATGAACGCCATTTCCATGTCAGGTGTCTGTAGTATATTAGATTGGTGTATTAGAGTATATCAGATCTCCTGGAACTGAATTTACAGACAGTTGCCATAGATAATGTGAGTGCTTGGAACCAAACCCATATATTTTGACAAGGGCAGCAAGTGCTCTAAGCCATTGACAAATCTCTCCCCCAAGGAGGACAAGTTTGTAGCTTTCGTTGAAACCGTCTAGAATTTCTTGCTAGGAAAATGCCTTAGTAATTTCTCAAAATTGTCTACCAATACCTGGGGACTGATTCCCTGGCAGTGACCTTGTGAACATCGTTTCTCCACTATATCCCTTCACTCAACAGCTTTGGAATTAAGGACCTCATAAGGCATTCTGTAGACAATGAGAAGATAAACTACAGGATGCAGCAGGTACCGTGCAGTACTCAGGCTTGGAATGAGGAATAGAGGAAGGAAGTCTTTGCCTCATCACCAGTAGCTCCAGTGTAACCACAAATGAAATATTGTAGCTGATTATTGAAAACACCAAAGAGTGGGTAATAATAACAGGAAAAAGGCTATCGGGAAAAGGCTACGTAGAATGCTCAGGGAGAGGTTGGCAACATAGCTTAGTTGATAGAGTGTTTGCCTAGCAAGCACAAAGGCCTGGGTTAAAAGCTTCCAATACCATATAATCCAGTGATGGTGGTGCAAGCCTGTGATCCCAGCATTTGGGAGGTAGATGCCAGACAATCAGACAACCCTGGTCATTCTGAGCTACATAGTCATTTGAGGTAGTCCCGAAGTACATGATATTCTGTGTCAATGTCTCTCTCTCTCTCTCTCTCTCTCTCTCTCTCTCTCTCTCTCTCTCTCAAAGGGGGAGATTGGGGACACAAAAAGAAACAGAAGCATAAATAGGCTATATTGAGTGGTTGAAGACATTATCTCTAGTAGAATTGAGAGGTAAATCATTAGATCAGAAAGTGCATGTGAAGGATCTTTCGGAAGAAGTGTGATTTCAAAGTTAAAGTCATTTTTTGGTTGTGAGTCTAGGCTTTAACGTTTGATCAACAGTCACATGGACCTATTAGAGTCTGCACTGGGTCCTCTGTATATATAGTATGGTGGTTAGCTTGGTGTTTCTGTGAGAATGCTATCAGTGGGAACACTTGTATGTCTTCCTCTTCTGCCTGCTCCTGAGACTGCTCTTCCTGTTGGGTTGCCTTGTGCAGCCTTGATATGAGGGTGTGGCCTTGTCTTATGGTACCTTCCTTTGTTCTGTTTGACTTACTTCTCCTAGAGTCCTTTCCTTTTCTGAAGAGATAATGGGGAAGGAGTGGATGCTGGGGAGATGGGTGTCCTGAGTGGAGTAAAGGAAAGGGAAACTGTGGTTGGGATGTACTGTATGAGAGAAATATCTATTTTCAATTAAAAAGTTCAAATCCTATCTTATAACCAATCTGACAACAACTTCATATCTACTTTCCTAGAACTCTGTTTCAGGAAGCCTCATCACTCACTTCCATGACAGTAAACCTGGAGAACAATTATTCTCTGTTGTTCCAATGCTTCTGACTTTGGTAACCCAAATCCAATGGAAGACACATGGTCAGGACCCAGAGCACATAGGCAAAGTGGCATGATGGGACCCAAAAGTAGATGAGGATGGAATAAATGCTTCATTTTAAATATAGCCTGGGGGGAGAACTAGGATGCACCAGGGATTTTTAGTAGAGATGCAAGGCTACTATACCGGAGCAACGGAGGTGTCTCCATGTTGGGAACATTCATTTCTAATGCATTGCACCTGAAGCCATGTGAAGCAGTAATTATAGTGAGGATAGACATAGACAGAGCAGAGCCAGGAGTCAGAGACAGCACTTCAAAATAGAGAGATGAACGGGCAGCTGCAAAAGCAACTGACAAGGCAATCAAGAATTCAGGGGAAGTTAGGCAAGTGTGCAACACTAGAATCCGTAAGGAGTTAGCCAGATCTTCAGGTTTCATCAACATTTTTCTTCAAACTTCCCTCCACCCAATGAATCTGAGCCACAGAACAGGGCTGCCTAGCTCCTTGTAGTTGACGTCTATAAAATGGGTTCTGGCCTTGAGCACTTTTACTAATCCATACCCATACATCTCCCTGCCTTTGTCAAGTGATTGCTCACCTCACCTTTCTCTCAAGTGCTGGACCTTTTTCTTCACGGCTGTGTCATTCTAAATCTGAGTCCAGGAAAAGCAAGTTTCTTAGTCTTAACAATGTCCACATCCTTAAAATGTCTCCTCTCCTAAACCCATCTTTCATATAATGAACAGGCACCTCTAACAAAGGAGAAGGCCTTCAGCAACTGTCTGATGCTTCCAAGCCAGACAGAACTCAAGGTTCTCCACAATCTGTACCCTGCAGTCCTCGTTTAAGGGTTTCTGAGGTTGATCACATATGTTCCAGCTACAAAGTTCAGTTAACTCTTGATTATTTCAGAGCTCAGATATAGCCACAAGGCTGTGCATAAGTTTTCCCTCCCATACGGAATGTCCTTTCTTCCTATTTATATAGCAGGGCTTCATGTGGATGACATTTCACTCAGGAATCCATGACACCTACTCTCCTTATGTGAGACTATTCTGCTATGGCCATCTCTGTCTCTCTGTCTCTCTCTGCCTCCCCCCTCACTCCCTTCCTTCTCCTCCATCTCTCCCTCCTTCCCTCCTCTCTCCCCCCTCTCTCTTCTCTCTCCCCCTCCATCCCTCCATCTTCTCTCTCCCCCTCTCTTCCATTCTCTCTATTTGTCTCCTTCCCTCCCTCCCTCCCCATCCCACTTCCTCCCTCTCTCTCCCATTCATCTCTCTCTGTTTCACTCCTCGCTTTCTGCCTCCTCTCTCCCCCACCCTTCCTTTCTCATTTTAGCATGAGGTAAGTCAGTTTAGCCTCAGTGTATGATCCTCCTTCTCTCTCCTAAGGTTTCAGATCATGTCCGTGAGCCATCCAACCTAACCACCATTTATTAATGGATTTTTTTTCATTAACAGTGTTTTCCTGTGTTAGGTTTTTCTCCACAGAATATTATCAGAAACATAGCATATATTCAATAATTAATGGCTAAATACGTAATCAGCTAGAAATTTCTCTTGCTCATTGCTCTCACCTGAGTAACAGAATACCTGTGTTCTTTCAAGTATGTTTTTGCTTTTGCCTCTATGTGCTCATGTCTGGGAGTCCTGTGGATACACTCATAATGTATATGTAAAAGCTCCGTTTTCATAGGCTCAAAAGAAGAGCACTGGGCTTGCCAAGCATCTCAACCATTGCAGGCTGGACCTCCCTTCCCTAGAGCTGTGTGAGCCACGCATGCTGGCACAAGTGGGCGTGTTCTGCTTCTACTTTGGAGCCAGAGAGCTTGTGAATCCAATAGACATTAGAACGTCTTCAAGTTCTTCTAAAACACTATTAAATGTTTTGACAAGAGTCAAGTGGAATTCCCTTTGGTTCTTGTTTTCATCAGTATTGTACAAGAACAAACAGTTCTTTGTGTTTCTGTCTAAAACCTCTCTTTAAACATGTGTATATTTAGCCTATTTAATATTTCATGTTATTTTATTGAATTGACATATCTAGAGACAGAAATAATAATGTAGTCATGAATACCCTATGCCTCCCTTGAATTTCACTAAATGGAAGTTACATTGTGGATGTAGTCTTCTGTGTTTTTTGCAATAGTACACTGAAAAAAACAACTTCAAGAAGGATAGTTTATTTTAGACTACAATGTGAGGTATAATCTATCCTGGCAGAAAAGCAAAGTGGGAGCTTGAAACATTTAGTCATATGATACAATTGAAGATGCAAGCGATGAATGAATGAATGCTTCTCAGCTGACTTTCTACACAGGATCCCGACAGGAAACGGCACCAGGACATCAGGTAGGTCTTCTACTTCTTTCTTAATAGAATTAAGAAAACGCTCTCACAGGTAGGTCTAGAACACTGTAACTTAAGAGAATCTAGACTCTGTCAAATTGACAGTATGTCGCCACAAGGGTTAACTACAGTACTGTTGCCATTCCCTCTCCTGTGTACAACATCACAGGATACTGTCGAAAAGAACGTGGGCTTCAGAGTACAACAGGGCAAACCCTGACTCATTTTGAATGCTGCATTATTACAGCATGCGTTAGAGGGGATGCTTTTTATGTCGAATAACCTTTTACTACATGAAAAAGTTTCTGCTGGAATTCAACTCTGTCCGTATTATTTTCTTGACAGTGTTTCCCACAGCAAGCTATGTCTAACATTCAGTGATTTTCATCTATATTCTGTCCACAAGACAGTGTTTAAACTGGTTCTCCGAACTTTGAAGCCTATAATCTCCTGTTCTTTTGCTTCATCCTTTTAGGATAAAGCAATGCCAAATATTTTTTGATGGCCTTATCAGAAAACACTTAACTTTTACTTCATTTTCTTCTCTAATATGACGAATCATCTGGAATTACACGTTCACCATTTCATGTTAGTCTCTTCTTCCTCAGTGACAATAATATTACTGAAAAGGTTATTGACAGCATAGCTTGTGTTTGTTTTCTTCATATCTCCCATGATGTATAATTTTTAAGCAAGTGCTTTTTGCCTATGTTATCCAAAGATTTAAACAGTCACATTTAGACTAATGTAGTTTGTAAATTTCAAAATTATTTTCTCACTTAAAATACTTAGGAACTGTCTATTTAATATGTTACATACTACTGTTTTTTTCCTCCCTTAAATTAATGTGTTCCTAAGCTTCATTGCATGTAACCCAAAAGAAATATCTCCTTTATTCATTTTGCATGGACTGCCACAAGTTGTAAGAATGCTAAGTACAGAATGTGCGGCTAATGTCTTTCGCTGATGTATAGACTGAAGAGCATAAAAAAAAAATTCCAGGATCAATATGCAATTAGGCATCGTGATCTTTATTAAGCAAAATACTGAGCTATTAAAAACTGTAGAATTTCTGGTGCAAGGTTCACTTCCCAGACTTACATGCAATTGCTTTTCTTGAAATATTTGCCATGGTATGCTGGTCAGGAGAAATCACTCTTAAATCTCTCCACGAGTAAATATAATTTGCAGAGGGCTAGCACTGGCACAGAGGGCTAGCATTGGCTATTGTGATCATACGTCTTGTTATAGCCACTTTCTCATCATTTAAAGTGATATCTTATATGAGTTTTCTGTTTAGGAAAATTTCTACTTATTGTGATTTTCTTCAGCGGAAATCCCAACTACTAGAAAAGTCATAATAAATACTCTGAGAATATTTAACTTCGGGTGTAATGAATAAGTTGTGACCTAGCACTGGCTCCTAAAGGCCATTTTGTTTTATTCCAAACCTCCAAGGCTATTTTTAATTTGGAAACAGAATGTAAAATAAAAGGAAGTTCCCTATTCGCCCTAAAGTAGTTCTGAAGTTGGCAGAATGACCCTCCAGTAAGAAGCCACCCAGGCCTGCCGATCTTATCGTGGGTCTCAAGAGCCTATTGAAGTGTTGCCTTTAGCACTGAACATGATATTTATTACCATAGAGTGTCTTCTAATCGCACTTCAAACCTAATACTATATAATGCAAAGTCTCAACTCTAGCTTGGCTCCTGAATTTCACAGCTTCAGAATTTGCATATTTTGATCAGATTAACTTTGAGAATAATTCACGGTAACAATCAACTTCCAGGTGAACCTCTGCTTTCTCCCCAGACATGGGCAACATATAGAAGGCATTTGTTGCTCATTCATTTATGAGACACATTTTATGCTTTTTATTTACCACATCAAGTTGCCTTTAAACCTGTACAAATTACTCGCACCTTTTTTCACTCAGAGTTTCAAGGTATTATTTGTTTTTCAAGGATCTGAGACTATTTTCAGACTATCTTCATACACACATATGTATGCATCCTGATTTGAAAATGCAGGCATGACATATGGGCACCCATCCATATTCTTGACTGTATGCATGTGCCATGCCAGATTAATCATCAACAAAATGAAGGTTCACGTTGTAGAGAAAATGTATGGTATTACCAAATACTATTTTAAGACTCACAAAAGGTTAGCATTACACTAGCAATGTTTAATTACTTTGGTTTGGTTTTTGTTATTATTTTATAATTGACTATATCTGTGTATTTCTATGAATACATATGTGTAGGGGGTTTTTGCGGTTGTTCCTGTTTTACCATGCAATCAAATTTCATAGTTCATCCTGCATCTCCCAGAAGGTGGGCCAGAGATGAACCTCATTATCAGATACTCTTGTTTTACACTGCTGACTAGGGGGTTATGACTTTAGCCTGCGATTCTAGAATGCCTGAGAGGAATGTTGCCTAGAGAAGGCTGTTCATAAAGTTTCCAGGCGTATGGAACGCTTTCCTGATTGACTAAGTCAGTGACACATGAAATCTGACCAGACTTCTACAGTCACACTGATGACAAAAGGCATTAGGAAAGAAAGCCTGACACTTCTGCTGGGTCAGAGGAGTGAGGACTCATGTTAGCAACTTAGCCGCTGCTCACTCTGTGGGAGTCTCCTAGCAGCTCAGCCGTGGGCACTGGCAGTTTCGTAGCACTTCTCTTCAATTCAGGCCTCATGGACACTGTGCCTTCAAGGAAAGGGGTCATAAATCTATATAGCACAGGAAATGTAAAGACAACTGGGCACTTAATGATTATACAGAAGTTTTTTTCTTTAAACGGAAGTTTTAATTTAGGGAGGGAGAGAAAGAGAGACAAAGAGACAAAAGACAGAGACAGAGACAGAGGAGGGATGGAGGGAAAGAGGGCAAGATGTTTTGTGCATGAGGTCTTCAAGCTTGAGAGTCAGTTCTTGCCTTTCCCCTTGCTGAGAGAAATTTTCCGGTCATTTCTGCTCTTGTGCTAGGTATGTCACCCTGGAAGACCTGTGAGCTTCCTGCACATTCTCCAGCCTTGCACTCCCGTCTCCAAGTAAGACTTCTGGGACTGGAGACGCAGTGTACCTTATCTGGCTTTCCTTGTGTGTCCCTGAGTTATCCAGCTTCTGTGACTTCTGCTTTTACCCACTGAGCTATTTGACCTCCTGGTTTGTGCTGTAATCAGCAGAGACAGAAGCTGTCGTACCCTTGCAGAATCCATTTTATAACCTGTAGGGCATTTGTGAAAGGTAAAGGACAGGTCCTCTCATGCTTGTCCCTGTGTCCCTGTAGTGTGCAATTTCACATCTCCAGGAAAGTAGAATTAGAAGGTGCTTCCTTGGTGAGCCCTTCCTTACACTATGGCTACGACATTTCTCTTTCAACCTCCGTCCTCTTTCCTCTTTTCCTTTAGTGTTTCCTCTTGGACCCTTTACTCCTTCCTTCCTTTCAACCTGTTATTAAACCGTGGTTCTCCAGCAAAGAGAAGGTGAGATTAGGAGTGTAGGTGTATGAATTATTGGTTAACGGAGTGAATATCAGTACTTCATTCTCTAGCATTCAATTCTCTGTCTATCTAATCAGTGGATGGAGTTTTCCCTGAACCTATCTGTAGCAAGTTACCGCTTAGTGTTTATAAGTTTTACTTGATATTGGTTTTATATCGTAGGAACCTTGGCTCTACTAACCCAGCTTAGTGTTTTTTCTCATTGTTAGCATTCTGTCTAAGCTCCACCCCCACAGTTGCCTGACAACAGTCAGGTATGCCTGACACTATGGAAGGGGCTGTGTGCCCCCTCCTCACTCTCTTGCTCTTCCCCTCCCTTTGTCCCTTCTCGCCCTATTCCCCTCTCCTGTGGAAAGCCGCAATAACATTCGCCACCACAAGATGGCGCTGGCTTCCGCTGCGCCAGCCCGACTTCCTTTCAGGAAGCTAGCTGTGTGCGCATGTGCAAGAGTGTGTTTGCGCCAAGTCTTTGCCCACCCCGGGGCGTGCCTATGAGCTCATGGGTAAGCGACCAATCAGGTGTGGACGTGCCGTGCTAGGGTTTTATAAGCAGCGCCTTTCTGGGCCCCGGCTCTCTCCTCTTCAAGATGTAATAAACGCTTTGCTGCAGAAGGATCCTGGTGTCTGCGCATCGTTCCTGCTGGCGAGACGTTGGGCGCGCAACACTCTCCCCTTCTCTCCACATGCTCATGGCTTCTCTCTTTTTCTCTCTGTCTCTCTGTCTCTGTCTCTCTCTGTCTCTGTCTCTGTCTCTCTCTCTCTCTCTCTCTCTCTGTGTGTACTCTACTCCCCTTTTAACTCCCCTCCCCATGCCCTAAATAAACTCTATTTTTCTATACTATACTGTTGTGTGGCTGGTCCCTCAGGGGGAAGGGATGCCTCAACGTGGGCCCACCGAGGCTCCGCCTTTCGTCAGTCCTCCATCAAACAAACTGAGGGCACATTTTTTAGCTGCGGTTAACAAATACTACTTTTCAGAGTTCTGAAATTAAACACAAGGAGTGAAAGCAATACATCACATTAGAATGTGTCTTGTATTTATTCAGAATGAGTGAAGGCAGGGACCGGGCATGTCAATGCTCACACATGGGAGCTGGAAGACAATTGAGATTCAGTTCTTTACTTCTATCATGCAGGACCTGGGGATAGAACTCAAGCCTATTGGCAGGTGTTCTGACCATCTGAGCAATCTCACCAGCCAGAGCCCTGTAATTTAAGATCTAGCTAAGAGATGACAGGAAAATCTCTGAAATGCCTGTGAAGTCTCAAATTGAAGGGAACTTCTGCTTTTCCTCGCAGGCAAAGAGGCCTAAGGAAGATAATGAGGTATCAAGAATTATAAGGCAATACCAAAAAACTAAGAACGATACATACATCCTAAGACAGTGTAGTCAAGACCAGAATTAATTATTGCTAACAGCACCAATGACTCTACTGCATGCATGGCCTCATGCCATCCAGAGTTCCACACAGACTCCTGGAAATGTAGACAGTCAAGCATACATCAGAAATTAAGCAAGGCTCTTAAAAAGTAAAGAATTTGGTATGTTCTACCTATATGTGGAGTTAGTGTTCAATTCTTATTAGCAACATATGTAAGCATGCCTTTCAAAAGAGCCCGTTTCTGGGGAATTATAAGTTGTCTATATTTAGATGACATTTACACATAGGAAATAAAACATGGAAAGAAACACCTAAAAGAATGAGTAGTTGGCTATGAGGAACAGATGGTAGTCTGGGCTGGGTTCACAAATATCGAGTACCTTACACATACTGTCTCCATTACACAGACCAAAAGGGCAGGGACAAGGAGACCAAGCTGTTTCTCAGCATAGTTGAAAATGATAGAGTCAGGATTTATCCATATGGATCCATATATCCAGAAATCCTCAGATCCTCATTAATTCTCCATATAACACAGCCTGGCTAATTGAAATAGCTAGATAATGAAAATATATTAGTTTAAATTATGCACTAGACTATTCTCCTGAATCACGAGGAAAATTGCCTCCATTTCCCATTTACCTTTAAACATGGGCATAAAAATTATTGATATATAAATTAAAAAAATTCTTCATCATCAGAATAAGAAATCTATTAAACATGTTATTAAATCTTGTCTTTGAAAACTGACCCCAGATTTTTTTTTCATTCTAAGTTTCATTAGTGAGAGGATGAAATACTTGTCAAAGAATTAAAGACCAATTAGAGAAAAGTTTCACAATGCATATATATATATATATATATATATATATATATATATATATCTTCTTTTATGTCATAGGAGAGACAAAGATGCTGGAGAGCACAGTGATAAATGTACTCTGAAGCACAAAACAAACAACTAGAGAACACAGAATTAAATTATCCAGATTTCATCCCACTAGCATTTTTGGTCCTTAGCATGATTAAGATGTATATTTTTCTCCTGAACTGATATTTTTTTTCATTACCAATTAATAAAATTACTGACGATAAGGGGAAAGCTGGGAATCTCAGATATCCCTGACACTTTGAAAATCGTATTTACCAGAATTAGTGTTAGGTCTAATGGAAACAAATTTGCTATTTACATAATCCAGAGGTGACAGATAACAGCATGCCGTTGTGCGTCAAGTAAGAAAAATTGTTACTTTAATCCTCAACATCCTACAAATCAATCAACACAACAAATTATCAGTGTGATAACATATTCAGCACATTTGACATTTACATTAATTGGAGGTAATGAAGAAAATATTTTTTGTTGTTTGTTGGATGAAGTTAAATGGGCTGGAAATGTGTATGAATAAAACATCATTATTCCTCTCACTCACACCTGTTCAAATTTCTATTGACAATTTGATATTTTTATTAGAGACCAAATGGAGACACGGGTGAGCACGAGAGACAATTTTTTACACTCAGATGATAAAAGTAAACAAGCAGGATTTTTTTCCCCTTGCCCAGATCTCTACAACTCCAGTGCTGTGACAAGTGCTTAACTAGCCCCCAAACACTGCCACTTAGTCATGACTTCTGGTTTTATAAATTATTTACAGTTTTCTAGGTATGAGGCTGCTGGAAAATGCCTTTCTTCGCTGCTTGATTGACAATATAATTACATCGTGTTTTTGTTTTAAGCACTGTTATGCAGAATGGTAATGCCATAAAGAGTAAATAGGAATTTTATGAGCTTTTAACTTTGACAAGGTCATACTGAAGCGTACCAAAGGGATGTCACGAAAAGCCAGAGCCATTAGCCGTGTCCTGTGAAGTGCCACTGCACCTCCAGCTTCATTTGGGTTAAAACCTGTGTTCACCACCGGCTACCTCAGCCGGAGAAGCTGAGGGATGATGGGAGCTACACAAGCCACAGTCAATCTCTCAAGAGTTGCTTGCATCCCCTTAAGGGGAGCTTGGTTAATAGGTTGCACTTTATAAATGTCTAAAAAGTAAAATATCATTGGTTTTAACTTTGATTTGGTCTCCTGTCACACCTTATAATATATGAGAGGATTATTAGTTTCTTTTTCTCTTTCTTTTTTGCAATCATATCGAATATCTCTATATACGTTACCATTGAACGGATACTCCTGCTTCACCCTCCCATGTAGCTCGGGTTATAGGTGTGCAATGCTATACCTAACTGAACATTTTCTAGTCTTTATTGGTGACACGTGTGTGTGTGTGTGTGTGTGTGTGTGTGTGTGTGTGTGTGTGTGTGTGTGTATCTTTATGTGAGGCTGTATGCACCTGCTGGAATATGCATTGGAAAATCAGAAGACACCCTCAGAAGGGGGTTTTCTCCTTCCACAGTGGGTTCTGGAGATCCTGTTCAGATTATCAGGCTCATGCAGGCTGCTGTGTCATCTCACTGACTTAATTAAAAAAACAAACAAACCAGTTACAGTAATGTAATAATGGTAGTGGAGGTGGAGTAGCGAAGTAGGAAGGGATATTGAGGTAGCACTAGGGAAGGCAGTGCTGATTTAGGGAGAGGAAAAAGAAGTAGTAGAGGAGCAGAATGCTGTGGGAATGGTGGCTAAGGTCGAAAGAGAATGGATGCCGGAGGCAGAGTACAGGTAGGTGGTGTAAGTAGAAAGAGTGTTGGTGTTCATGTTGCTGATCGTAGAGACAACAGTGGTGGTGGGACAGTGAAAGCATACACAGAAGGGAAGATGGTTGGGTGTGATGGTGTTAGGTTGGCAGTGGTTTAAGTGAGTGTGATGGAGACATGTTGGTGTTGGTGATCATGGTGGTGGAAGGAAAGGGGAAGGGGCAAGAGGATAGTATAAGGGCAGTGGTTTGGTGGAGGTGGTGTTTCTGGTGGCAGATACAATAGTGGTACAGTAGAGATAAAGCAGGTGTACAATTGGTGGGGAGTAGATGGGGAAGACTAAGGTAGAGGAGTTAGTGGTGGTGTTGTTGGGTGAGATGGGGAAAAAGAAGTGGACTAGTTGGTTCTCAGGTAGAGGGGAAGTTGAAGGAGAATTAGAAGGCACACTGATAAATAATATCAGTTGTTGCTATAATATGAACATCTCTTAGGTCATTGATGTCATCTCGAGCTCTCTCATGGTAGCCCAAATTTGCTGCAAAATAAATGTCTACTCTTTAAAAAAAAATGCAATGGATCTTTAAAATAAATAGAACACATGGGTCTCTAAGGTCTTTTCCAAAAGGCCATATACCCTGCCAAACTCACTTCATCTAACTTGGCAGAAAGTGGGAGCAACATCTACCCAGATGGGAGTCGAAGGCAAGTTTCTAGCTGACTCTGCATCCAGACGTTGTTCTTCATGTAGAATAGGGCCTGAAGGTTAGCTTTGATGAAGTCTTTGTTTTCTTAAAATTATATATATAGATAGTTTTAAAAATAAAATCTCTCCATAATTTTGGCTTTATCCTGTTTTAAGTTTCTAACGTTGTAATGATATGCCTAATCTTTGGAACTGATCCTGCTTTCTTGCACCAAGAAGATGAATATATTCATATTTGTCTTATGCATCTTGTACCAGCTTTGATACTGTGGCAATATATTTTTTTCATTTCTTTCAAGTCATTTATTCTTTGTGCTCAGTCTCCATGACTGCTCTAAGAAAATGAGAAAGAACGCTGCAGGATGATGGTGGCACTGGCAGGGCACAAATGTCACTTCAGAGTTTCTTTTCAACCTGTATTCCAAACGCTGCCCATCTTGGCTGAGAATGAGTGATTGCTCAGTGGCAATTCTTTTGATCCGTCATCTTGGAGTAAATTGTTCTGAATAATGACCTATTCCATCTTTCTCCCTTAGAATATATATTACAAGATGCCCAGAAAAACACAATTTCAACTCTGTGGTAATTCAAGATCACCATAAATGCAAGGCAAACACTTTTGAGTCTTGGGTACCTCAAATTTGAAGCATGGCGGTGAGTCAGATGGAAGCTCTTCACAATTGTCTGGATCCATTTACTTTCAAAATACTGCTTGAGGGGGAACGTGTGTGGAAAACGCAATAGGAATATCATGTGCATTCTTTATACGTTTGGGTAGGGAATTTGCTTTTGCAGTAATTCAGTTTGGAAACAGAAACAAAAATTTGTTTTCCTCAGTGTGGTGGCACAAGTCAGTATAATAACTTGATTACTTCCCTTGAAAAACTAAATTGTCTCCTCTTCAGCTCCTTGAGTGGCCTGATGGAAGGTCACCTTTAGCTCTGTACTATAAAGAAGGACAAATTCCGCCTTCTCTCGTGTGTTACAGGTAAGGATATTCAAATCTCATTTTGTTGTTACTAATTTATATTTGAAGGTGTTTACAATGGAATCTTTTAGAAATACTGGCAAAATTCCACACAGAAGATGAAAGACTCAGAGCTTTGTTCCTGTGCCCTAGAAAGCTCAGAGCCCTTCTTCAGATACAAGAACAGCATCAACTCCCCTGCCTTATATAAGTCACGTGAACATGTGTTTATATACATTCATGTAAATGTGCATGCATAGTCTTATGCATAAATATCCCTAAATGTATCATCTTGTCACATATGTTCATATATATTGCTGTATATATTTATATTAGACTATAAGAACATTAAAATTAATATGTATGGTAGCTTATTTTAATAGATTATAGTGAAATACTTTCTGAATAGAAAATTACTGAAAATGTATCTTCAAATATTTTTTTGTATAAAAATATACTATAATTTTTCTGCTGAGTCTCATAGTATAAGCTAAGCTGACTTGGGATGCATTAAGTGACAAGGTTGGTCTCAAGTTCATGGCCCTCCTTCTGCCTCAGCCTTCTGACTACTGGGATTAAAGTTGAAAGACACCCCACTGAGCTATGCTTCTAGTTAACCAAGGGAAAGTGTTCTCTATGATCAAAGGGTTCATTTACTTCCTGCATATACAACTTACCTGTAAAATAGTACAAGTGGATGTAATGCTGTAGCCTGCACTGCTTTGAACTTGATCTTACTGGTGCACGAGGAATGAGGATGGTGGTGCACCAGCAGGAAGCAAGGGAACTGTGTTTATTATGTACATCAGAAAGAAGGGAGGGGCTGTGGAGTGTCCCAGTCTCAAGGACAAGGGAATTACGGTGGGATATTACTTTCTGACCTGCTGTTAACCTCCATACTTGGACCAGAAGAAGTCCTTGCTCTTCCCCTGAGCCTGACCTAGGGAAACTATGGCCATCCCATGAGTCTGAAGCATTGGCATCCTTGTCATGGCCCTACTCATGTCCAAAATATACATTCCCTCAGCATTCCATCTGCTTTTCAAGCATGGAATGCTCAAGTGCTATAATATATGAATAGTTGTGTGCGGAGAACCTTGGAGAGTGTCTATAAATTCCTAAAGAGGAAAAACTCATGTCAAATGTGGGCAGCACTGAACTTGTTTCCAACTGGACAGAGAAAATGATGGTTTCTACGGCGAGAATAATATGTCAGACATTTTATACCTTTGCATTTACTCATGACTTCCTCTTGTGGAGGAAATCATTCACTGGCTAACTTATTTAGTCTTCATTTAAATGTAGCAAAGATTTGGACAAAGGATGGAAAAGTCACCTTAGATAAGAGTTAAATATTGATCATCTGCATGAAGATTTTATCTCCCAGCTGTCCCCTAGTGTTCCTTTTCAAGGGGCTGAAACTAATTCAAGTTTGCATAAAAATCAAATACCAAATCCATATTTATTGAAATATTATCAATACTTTGAACCCAGTTTTTGATTCAATGCTAGAACACACCTACTTGGATTGAATACTAATTTAATTAGCTTATATTTATTAAATATTGACATTGACAGCTTTTCCAGTGAATGCAATAGAGAAAACTTGAGTGTTACTCCCCAGTGAAGGAATTGCAGCAACGTCCCAAGGATAGCAGTAAGAATCCCATTTTAAAGAATTATAGTTGAACACTGTATAAGTCCTGGTTATGATATACTCAGCTGAGAAGAACATGGTTAAACTTGTTTAGATCATAGAATCACTTTGAGAATAATCAGATGTCACAGCTTTTGTCCAGATGTTAAGATCATATGGATTGAAATCACAGCCTGGGCATCTGAATTTTTTGCAAGCTCTCTAAGCCATCCTGTTCAAGTCAGAGTTCTAACACTGGCTGCCAAGATGTTATTCTAAATCTGTTTGTTTCTATGTTTTTACTTTGAACCTCAGAAATGTGAATAGTTCCACTATGTTTTGAGAATGATAAGTCTGATATATAAACTAATAAATTGGTAGAGATCCTGACAGAATATCTGACAGCCTGCACTCTGTCAGGATTGTACCTGATTTTGTACTTACTAAAAATTCTCACTGACAATTTATATTTTATTTTAAAGATTTATTCAATGATTTTTATGTGTATGCATTGTGGCTGGGTATATGGATGAACACAATATGAATGCAGGATCCACAGAAATCAGAAGCATCAAATCACCTAGAACTGGAGTTACAGATGGCTATAAACCATGATACAGATGCTGGGAACTGAACCCATGTCCTCTGCAGGAACCATGAGTTCTCTTAACTGCTTAGTCTTTCCAGCCCTCCTTTATTTCAAGAGAGAGAGAGAGAGATGGTAATAATATAGAGTTAATTTTATATTATTAACTCTAGTGATCAGTATTTCAGTTTTCAGAAGGACATCAGGAAAAAAATTAAAATTTAATTTGATTTCATATATCCTAAAAGTTGTGTGACAATAAACAAAGGTGTCACATTTGGTTCAATAAAAATTAACATATATTCAAACACTGTACTTGGTCCTTGCTAGGTTGTGGGTTCTTCTTCCTTCCATCCTTTTCTACCCCTTTTCTTCTACCCTTTCAACACCCTAATACTAGATAAGAGGGAAAAAAGGATAGAGAGGAAAGTAAAGAGATCCTCGAATAAAGTCGGGGTTTGGAAATGGGGTGATATTATTATTATGGTTACACTATTTCTGCTGATCTGGAACATCAAATTCCTTGGAGTAAGTTTATCTCTGTTGTCAGGATATCGAATTTCTTTTTGTAGTTTCTTCTTCCTGCATGACCACTTAGCAAACTGTGATGAACAGCCAACCAACAACCCCCTACCAATAATCCCTACTACCTCTCCAGGCCCTAGCATTTATAAACCCTCAGAGAGCCCCAGAATTCCAAACATCACAAAATTGCAAGGAACCAACTACAGTTGGGAAAGTCAGGCCTCTGGTATAGCACGAGGTAAATCATAACCAGTTGCTGTGAGAAATCTACAGCAGCCTAGTAAGCCTCACCTGGGGAAAAACAAACCAACCACCTATTCCCCACAGAAACCATATTCTGTGTTTTTAAACCAATATTTAAATTTCTTGGTGCAAAACATTGCATGTCTCCATGCATAGAATTCGTAACCAAAATGCCAATTTCAATATTTTCAGCTTGGACACTTGATATGCTATAATCTTTAACCACACCGTGCAGAAAAAAATGGAGACCACTTTCACCCCCTGAATTAGTGTTCTACTCCACTAAGGTAAGAATACCTACATGATCTTCTCACTGGAGAGCCGAAGTCTGAGCAAAGGCTATAGAATGATGCCAACCACCTTACCTCAATCAGTGTTTGCCAAGGGTGAGAAAATGGCCACGTATGGATGCAACTCATGCTGGATAGCACAGCGAACAGTCAATTTGGAGGACACAGCAAAATATCCAATGAGCAACAAGCCAGTTTGAAATCATTCCCCAACCTAGGATACAGTTAATTCTAATTCTTATACAACACTTCAATTTTTTTTTCAGGAATGCTTTTCCTTAAATTGTGTAAATCAACAGAAAATTTACCATTAACTTAAATAAACAATGTCTATTCTGCATACTGGAGGTTGTAGTCGCTTCCTAAAGTGGCTGGGCAAGGGGTAGTAAATGATATTACATGTTATCAGCAGGTACAAAAACTACCTCACTCTCCTATTTTATAACCAAGGGTGAAAGGAACAATGTTATTCTATGCAGAAAATGATCTGCATAGAAAAGTATGCAGCTCAGTGTGGAATACATAGTAGCGGCGAATGCAGTACTCACTTAAATCAAACTATTGGTAATGAGACTAGATCAGGGTGATTTGATGGCAAAGTGTACAGAGATGAATTATTTCAAGTTTGGGAGCAACAAGCCACATGCAATCTATGAGCTTCAGTTCACTGTCATTGGCTTTTGCTGGGGAAAGTACAATGGAAAGTCACTTCCATTCCAAGCATGAAGGTATAGGTGACATTAACTTCCTTGTGGCCGTTAAGTTGTACCCTGCAGAACTGTAGCACAATGTAATCTCCAAGGACTGTGCCGAACACTGCATCTCAGTTCAACTTAAGATAAAGAAAGGCAAGAGAGCTACAAGGAAGAAACCCTACACTGTTTGGATCCCAACGTGTTTATGTTATGAAAAAGAGAAAGCCCTGTTTGGTTAAAGGTTTACTTTTTAGAGTAAGCTCTGACATTAAATCTAGACTCTTTATTCGAGTATACGGGAACGACAAGAGAATTTACTCATAAGCATTGCTATGAGACACAAATGAAATTAAGTTTATGTCATGTCATCAGATCAAATATGGGAAAGCAATAGTTATTTGACAATAATTTTATTACTGGTATTCTCACTTTATGGTTGATACATCATCTATACTACTCAAAGCGTTGAGGTTAAGCACTTGATAATGAAGTGACTGAATTTATCATGTGTATACAGATCAAAAACTCATATCGTACCCCATAAGTAGTCACGGCTGCCACATGTAGATTAAAAGCCAATTGTAAGTAGTGTAAAGAACGCGGTAATAAGAAAGGAGGGCTTCAAAGATCCCCGTTTACATCTACCCCCACTCTTTCCTCTCAGTTAGATCTTAAAACTTCCCATTTGATTTAGCCTGGGTCTGAGACATTAGCTATAGCATTTGTTTTCTCTCAAAAGATGAGAGATCACATTTCTGCATTCACTCTGCATGATTCCGAAAATCATGACTTGTAAGAATGACTTTTATCCATCAAAGCCCTTACTGTTCATCACTGGAGAGCGGTATTTCAGCTCCCAGGTCTACTTTGAGCATGTATATCAGGCTTCTTGCTTACAGTAATCATGACCTTGCCCATCATGAAGGAAGCATGGGCAGCTTTGACTTTGTCATCCGATTCCTAACTTCTCATTGCTGAAGACGAGCCCCTGGAAAGGAAATCTTTCACTCGTGGCATTTCGGCTTGAGGACAGAAAGATACCTTTGTCAAATTTACTAACTATAAGACTATTGGCAAACATTAAATAATTACAGTCTTCTATCAGTAAACGCACAAGGGGTACACAGTTTCATAAATAAATATGGTCCTGGTAAGGCTGCAGCACATCTCAAAGCAGGGTATAAAATGTACTGGCAATGGTAAATATGAGCTTAGTGAAATTTTCATAATTGCACTATTTTGCTAGGAAATTAAGGAATTTTCAAAGTGAATCTCTCTAAATGTTATATTTAATACATGCATACTCTTTGCAAAAAAAAAAAAACTTTTTCCACAAATGAGTAAATGCATCGGTGAAAGCAATACATCTTCCAGAGTTAAAATTGTGCTTATATGATGTACAGTGATTTTACTCGCGTGTACATATTTAATAGGTATATAATCTTCTACTTTGAATGAGAGTCATCATATATGCAGGCTCCAAGAACTGGCAAGAAAATAAACATTAAATTGAGTTTAAATGTTCTTCAAAATTGATTATAGCAAATTACCCAAACTGAAGCTATATTTAGAAATAAACCTAGGAAATCTTTGGGCCAACTATGTAAGTCTCCTGACTAACGATGTACAAACTCTTCCCAAGAGCTGAGAAGACTACTCCTGAGCCAAGCTGCAGAGCAATACAGACACTTTCTGATCCACTGTCAAATATATCAGTCCACCAAGAAATTTTAAATCCCAATCCTATGGCTCAGTTTCAATAACTGATACTTCTGAAAGTTCACAACTAGTTAGATATTTCTACGATTGTCCACTTGATCATAATTGACAGTCTAGAATTCTTTACCTGGCCTGCAGCGGCTTAAGTACCAAAAACTCAAAGGGTTTCACTCTTCTTCATAGACCTCTCATAGACTCTCACCAGGCCTCTCTGCCTCTTCATAAAACAGTGTCATTATTTTTCTAAGTTTTTAATTATTTTTTCTGTTAGATCAGGGGCATCGTCAAATGGTTTTCAGTATTCGGGCAACATCTTTTGTGGTTCAAATATATTTCAAATTAATTTAATTCTCATATTCAAAGCAATGTTTCATGGGGTGGGCTAGATGGCACCGGTAACTAAGTTTGAGGATCTGAGTTCAACACCAGGGGCACACATAATGGCAAGAGAGAAAGGACTTTTGCAAGTTATCTTTCAATCGCTACCATATGTACATGAACAAAGTGGTCATAGCAAAGGTGGAGGTTATGCATAGGCTCAACAAAATGGACTTCCGCTCCCCAAGGCTTACTTTACGGTAGCTGCTGCTTTGTGCCAGATGTACCAACAGCCAAGACCAACACTGAACTCCGAATATGGCAACTATGGCAACATTCCTTGGAATGAACAGTCAGTAACCTGATGACAGCTTGACTGTGCTGGACAACTTCCTCTTTGGACATGACAGGACTTTGCCCTTACTGGAGTAGATATTTTTTCTGGTTATAGATTTGTTTACCCTGCCTGTAATATTCTTGCCAAAACTACCATCTGTGGATGGACAACAGGCCTCATCCAACATCATGATATTCCACAGCATTGCTTCTGAGCAAGAAACTCACTTCACAGCCAGAGGAGGTTGACAGGGGTCTCATGGTCTTGGAATCGATTATTCTCATCATGGGTCCCACCATCCTAAAATTAGCCCCTGTAATAAAGAGATGGCCTGGCCTTTTGGAATCAAAGTTACAGAGCAAACTGGGTAAAGAGAGCCTGGCGAGCTGGGGTAGAGTTCACCAGGAGACAGTATATTGTTTGATTTAGTATCTAATATATGGTATGCTTTTTTGTAGCCAGGATCCATAGGTCCAGAGTCAAGAGATGTAAAATGAAACAGCTCCACTCAGTACCACACAAGTGACCAATAGAAAAATTGTTGCTTCTGATCCTGCAAACTTAAGCTCTGCCTTTAAGATTTGGTTCCAGAGTAGAGAGTGTTTCTACCAGAAGAGAAAACAAACATTCCATTGATTTGGATCTCAGACTTCCCTCTGTCTGATCCTGGCTTCTGATGCCCTGAAGCCAACAGACTAAGAAATGAATAACAGTGTTAAGAGGGGTGATTGATCCAGATTACCAAGGGCGAAATTGGATTGCTTCTCCACTATGGTGGTAAGAAGGATTATTTCCGGAGTCCACGAGATCCTTTAAGGTGTCTCTTGGTACTCCCCTGTCCTGTGATTAAAGTCAATTAGAAAATGAAACAATCTAATCCAGACAGGATGAGGAGGATACAAACTTTACAGGAATGAAGTTATGGGTTATTCCTCTAAAAAAAAATCTAATATCTTTGGAGGTGCTTGCGAGAGTTGAAGAAATACAGAATGGGTAGCAGACCAAAGTAGCTATAATACTAGCTAAGAACACATGACCAGTTGGAAAATAAGGACTATAATCAACACAAGTGTTTCTGTCCTATTGGGTAAAATTGTGTTCATACAGATTTTTTTCTTATCATATAATGTATTATCAATTAAGAAAATATCAATGGTTATCCTATTTAAGTTTGAGATACAAAAAGAATGTCTCTGAAAGGGACATTACAACCTATTCTAAAATCTGTGATGCATTTGTAGTTGTATGTGGGATAGTTACATTGTATTGGATGTGGTTCTGACTTGCTTATTGTTTTCATAGGGAAATTAAACATAACATAAGAAAATATGATTGTGTGTCAGATTGACAAGAGGTGTACACACATGCCCATACATGCAACAGAAACACTCATGAGCATGAGTTCACCTGACCACACATAAACAAAACATAAAGAAAATTGTGTCATACATCTGTATCAGTAGCAAGAGTTTTAAGATTTGAGACTACTTTGGTCCTAAAATTTCCTACAGATTTTGCAACTGAGAATGATGGACCCAACCTATGGTTTCAACTGAATGTTTCTAATCTACCAATATGAACAAAGAAAAAAAAATAGAAACTTAAACAATTTAAAACAAATGAATTCTTGACTGATCACAATAAGTCATTTTTTTCTTTCACAGGTTTAGACTACTTAGAAATGAAAAAATTGAGGACAATCAGCTGAGAACATTAGTCTAGTAGCTATGAGATCAGAAATTTGAAGGCCCAACTCTAAATATTTGTGATAGGTTACACTTGACATAAATATGATAGATTCCTACAATGTATTTTGTGTTATGTGGTGTGTGTGTGTGTGTGTGTGTGTGTGTGTGTGTGTGTGTACATGTTCCTATATGTGCACCTATGGAGTCAAGAAGTTAATGTTGTTCCTTTCAACCATTGCCTATCACTATACTTCTAAGGCAGGGTCTCTCACATGCCAAAGATCTCCCTCTTGCTGCATCTAAATCTAATATGAGGGTTTCAGAAACATGCCACAGTCCTGTCTTCTATGTATATGTTGAGGAACAAAAATCAGGTCTTCCTATATAAACAAACACTGTATCCAATGTACTCATATCCCTAGCCTTCATAGAACATTCTACTTGTTTTATGTTATATAAGTATATAGCAAAAGTACCCATTGTGGGCCAGATGTTATACTCGATAATGTAAGCAAACATACAGATAAGAAGTAATTTTCCCCCGAGGAAAGATTCACCGTCTAGTAAAGAAGTCCTAATTTAAAACAAAAGTCATGTTTAACGTGGTTAAGGCACAACTAGAGGCATATGGAGTAGGGATTGTGGCAGCCTCCTACTTAGGGGACTTCATAAGGAAAAGAAAGTCCTCCTGAGACATGTAGAATAAGAGGGGATGGACAGATGGCCATAGTGAAAGCCATCTGTGGCTCGCATGTGGACAGACACAAAGGTTTGAAGCATTATTGCCTATATGTGCATGCCGAGGTTGAGATCTGAATGGAAGTAGGGAAAGTTTCTTGGGTCCAGAGAGAAAGGTCAAGATCTACAGAGCCTTGAAACAACAATAACCATTTAGCCTACGTGGTGTGAGGTCCTATAACCTGGGATTTGAAAATGTCACACTGCTGTAAGGAATGAGCAGTGTAAATGTAACTGTTTTTCATCCTCTGATGCAATTGTTCTCTTTAAGGCTTATTGTCTCCTTCTGCTAACTTAGGCCTCCTCCTGGAAGCTTCTAGCCTTTGTACAAACATATCTACATCTAGAACGTTTTCAGCTTCTGAGACTCGCTGATGAGTACGCTCACCCCTTCCAAGTTCTTTTTGAACTCTGGCTTGTTCACCTGAGCTGTTCTAGCTCAAACTCCTCTCCAAGTTGATCATTTCAATCTGGCTTCACTCTCAGCCTCTTCTGAGTTGCTCTGCTTGGCCTCACACTAACTTTGGCAAGACGTTTTAATCCTCGGGCTCCTTTTCACTCACTGACTCGCTCTGTCTTCACCTGTGTCCAGCTCACTCTTTCTCCACACACAGTCTCTGTGCCACTGTCCCAGTCAAACTGCCTCCTTCATTTCTGCACTGACCTCTCTTAAGCAGCCTCCTTTTTCTCTGTTCTCCAGAGAGTTGGGCACATCTGATTTTGTCAAATCTCTCTCTTATTTGTCACTTTGTCTGCCACTCATTTGGACATCACTTTCTAACAAGGGTGACTCTTTTGACTCTTTCTACAAAGTAACTTTATCTGCATTGCTTGGGATGAAAGGCGTGTACTAATCACAAATCTGTATTCCAGTCAGAGGGATTAATGGTATGTGCTAAGGGCTGAGCCACCGTGCAAGCAGAAACAGTTTGGGGGAGGTGTGTTTGATTTATTGTTCTTTGGTTTTTCAGTAACCAACACAATCTCAGGGGTTCATAGAGTAATCAAATATCCTGCTGCAGAACAGGGCTTTCCTAATCACCACAGGAAATAAAGGCATTCCAGACAGAACCAGGACAGTACCTTGTGACATGCTTCAGCAAAAATCTGGTAACATAACAAATAAATCAGGATTAAAACAAAGTAAAATAAATTCCTCTGGGCAAATTTAAGGAGCCTTCAATTCCATGAGTAGGACATGTTGGTTCTACAAGAGATGACCGTAGACTAACATGACATCATCTGCATTTTTGAAGAAGAAATCTAGCAGAAACAAGAGGAATGATTGTTGGCACATAATCTAGGGAGCAGATTTTGTGATAGTTAAGGCATTATTGGAAAAAAGCTAGAGATGGGGCCATGAGTTAAATGGAAAGAGAATAGGGATATAAAAGAACTCTTTGCAGAAACAGCATGGCTTGGATGTAGGATCAGAAGGGACACACATGGGCTGAAGCAGAGTTAGACTATTTTAAAATTGCCTGTGTTCTTGCCATGATCGTCCTGTGTTACACAATGCATAAATTGTAGATGAACACTTTCCCAGAATAGTTTGCACTCACCAAGCTTCCTATCTCAAGTCAACTGTAGATGGGCAGGACCCACAGGTAACTGGCAAAGAGACTTCATCATCTTGGTGACAACAGTAAGCAACCAACCAAGGACGGTGTGCCAAGTGCAATCAAGAAGGAGGTAGACAACAAAAATAGACATGGAGAATTGACGAACTTGTATCTGGACCCTGGGGTCCAAAAAGGCACTTGGGAGTAACTATGAACCCTGAATGTAGACCCCACACAGAAACAGCAATGAGAAAGAAGATACATGATCACAAGAAAAACAATAAACCCTTAGCCATTGCTTTAAAAGTCTCAGTAGAATCAGGAAGCCCTGAGGATTTGGAAACAAGCTCGTGAAGTTTTGCAGTTGGCTCCTTATAGGTTCCCAGAAACAGATCCCTTAACCTTCAGAGAGCTAACTCAGACATGCTACTCACAAACATCACAGAACCCTGTGTGAGCAGAAATTTCTGAAGAGTAGGAAAAGGAATGGTGATTTATTGAACATTTATTCCTGTGCCAGCAACTGTGACAACTGGTGACAATACTGAAATTTGGGTATTATTATTCTCATTTTGCACAGCTGGGAAGCTAATATTCTTTTTGGTAATTTGCCTTAAATCTCAGAGCTGAACAGTAGATAAACTGAATCCATCTTGTTTCATTACAAAACATGAACACATGTCTGGCATCCAGTGCTCATTCCTGGAGTGGTACAACAGGCTGTTTTCCCCCTCCCTCTCCCTGTTCCTATCCTTCTCTCCTTCTCTCTCCCTTGCCCCTCCCTTTCCCCTTCTCCCTTCCTCCTCTTTTTCTCAAACATAAACATTATTGCTCTTGTCAATAACAAGTATCTTCTCAAAGAAATGGCTCTTTTTCAGTGTCAAGAGAACCTAAAGTCACAATCTCTACAAAAGCTAAGAACAAGAATCTAAGGTTATGGCCGCCTTCTCCTATTCCCCAGTACTCATAAGGCCTTGCCCTCCATGCCCTCTCTGTGAATCCAATATTGTTCTAAATGAGGCAGCCACTATCAGACTTTTCTTTCCCTGCTGACTGAAGTCCACCTCAATGCTGACTTCTTCATCTTCCCTTTGCTGGCGATTGGAGGAGCAATTGTTAAACATACTTGAATTCATCTAGACCAAGTAAGGGACAAAGGGTCACATGATTGACAGCTTTTCAGTTCTGTAGAAACTATACATATGACCAGATCACTAAATCATTTAGAGCCATTAGGTTAGAGGCATGGATCCCCTTATCATTTTACAGTCTGCGCTTTAGTTTCTGCAGAGCTCTGAAGAGCTGCATTCTGGACGTTCAGTTCAAAATGCTGTCATCAATGACACAGCCAAAGTGGTGTGAGGTGGGCCTCTGATCATCTGTCAAAGAGGCAGCAGTCTGGGTGTCCTCTCCGCAGATTTCATAATATTATCACAATAGGACATATCCTTTATCATAGGAAAAATGAATTACCTGTTGTCTTGGGGAAACTTAATTCATTTTCTACTAAACTGTTACAGATGTACCAACTGGGCAAGTACTGAGAAATGTACTAAATCTTCTAGAAGGTAGGTTCATGCATTCACTCAGGACAAAGACTTCATCTTTGACTTTTAGTTCCTTGCTACTTTAAACACAGTAGACAATAATTATTTTTATTAAGTCACAGATGTTCTGTAAATCATACTAAGAATACATAAATTTCTTGAATTTTTTGACTTATTTTACTTTAGACATTTGTATCTTCTTTCCCCTGAGTATTCATAGCATGACTTATTACACATCATATTGCAGTTTTTATAAACTATAAGTTGTCTCATAAAAGACATTTTTTATTGGCATACATACTTAAGTGTAAAAGAACCCTAAGTCATCAAGAACCATGATGTATGTGGCCCTGGCCCAAGGCATCATTTTTTATTTGTCACAGACTTTAAATGGCTTTTTGTAGGGTGAAACGTCTTTTCCACCTCAAAACATTTCAGTTTCTACCATACTTTTCCTCTCTGCAAACCTCTGAAGACAAAAAAGAATTTGTTTGTACTTGAATACATTTTAGAAAAGAGCGTTGAGTTAAGAATATCACTCCATTGACGGTTAATGTTTAAATGATCAGATCACACATTTAGAAAGACAGCTAAACAAAATAGAATCTGAAGGGCGCAATACTCCACTGAGTATTGGAAAGTGCTGGGGCACGTACGATGAGTTTCATACTCAAGGAAAGCTCTCAACAGTGGATCTCGGCTCACATATACCCAGACCACATGGCTCTAACAAGAGAGGCACCCTCACAGTACAACCGAAATTGTGAACAGACATTACTTGGGAATCAACATAGAAGACACAGGGCACAGCTGTTTTCTTTACATCATTAGCTGTAAATCCCCTGAAACCAAAACCATGTTCTAACCTCATGACAAGCATATTTTTTCAAGTCACAGCTTACTGTCAAGTACAAAGTAAGAAAAGCAAGAAACTCTAGGAAACCACGACTAAGATTTAGGAAGCAGTAAGTTGTCAGGAAATATCTGTTTAAAGACTCAGTTTTACAAGGGTAACCCTGGAGAAGAGAAACAAAATGAAGAACTGCAGAGGGATAATAACAAAAGTGGACAAAGAAGAGACTCACAAAGCATGTTGAAATAGAGGAATGCATTTCTCACACTATATCTATGTCTTAGTCTATGTCTATATCTGTCATCTATCTATCACCTATGTCTACTACATCATTATCTATCTATCCTCTATCTATCTATCCTCTATCTATCTATCCTCTATCTATCTATCTGTCTGTCTGTCTGTCTGTCTATCTATCATCTATTGATCTATCTATCTACCTACTAGCTATCTATCTATCTAGTAAAGTTTTTCTTTCAAAAATGTCAATGACATGGTTGCACTAACATGATGTCATCTCAAACGAGGTGATGCTCGTTTCTTGTATGCTGGATTAAAATGATAGGTCAAGGAAAGGAAATAGCTCTGTAATAAGATACCAATGTCTGAAATGCGGCACCTAAGGCCTGTGACCTTGGGCAACTCACTTGACTTTTCTAGATTTATGTGTTGTCAATCATCTCATGAGCTTTACATACTAATCTTTGAGAAGTTCTGGGCAGCTAATGGGAACTCAATAAATGACAGAAGAGGGTAAGAACGGTAGGGCATTACAAGGACTATTGGGACATTGGAACATAAAACTGCCAGTACAGTGGCTGAGAAAGGGGCTTGATTTCAACTGCTAGAGATCTTTTTTAGTTTACACAGTAAGTTCAGCAAGAGTGATTTAGAGGGTAAATACAGACAGTAGCTCTCCTAGGGATGAAATGGTGACTTACTGTGATAATGGCACCTAGGGTTGGTTCCCAGCACCTACAGCAGCTCACAACCATTTGCAACTCCCATTCCAGGGAGTGTGGTGTCTTCCTTTCCCCTCTATGGACAACAGATATATGTTTAGTTCACATATGTGCATGCCAGTAAAGCCATTATATACGTGAAATAAAAATAAAATTAGCGAACAATTCTTAATAAAAGTCATAATTGGTAGTCGAGTGATAGTGATAATTTACCCCTAATTTTCATCATCACCTCTGGTCTTCCTGGCAGTTTTCTGAAGAACTGATCTCAACCAACTTCTGACCTTGTTTTAAATCCATGCTTTGGCAATTTAATTGGTCGGGAATATAATTTGTTAAATCTGTTCATAGATAGCTTCCTGGTCGCCAATTATTCTTGCATCTATTTTGCCTAATTCAAGACCCAATCTAAAGTAGAAGTTATTTTGGCTTTGGAGCTATATTTGATCTGATAATGTATTCCCATTAGCTGTGCAATTATGTGTGGTCAGAGAAGTAGTTACTATAGAATGTACAGTGACTCTTGGAAAGGACTAGAAGGTCTGACTCAGACACTCTAAGATCAAAATGGTTGAAGCTGAGAAGTGTACACAAAGTCATCATGACCTACATCCTGTATTCCCTCAGCTGTCCCTAAAAGAACTCTGTCTACTCTGTATGTGGTTATACCACACCCTTTATGAATTCAGGGGAAGTGACTCCGTCAGTTCTAAATTTGCATCTTTGCCATAAATATGTGCTTTCAAAAATAAATAACCAAATTTAGGATAGGGAAATGTTAGGAGATATTCTAGGGTTTCTACGTCTCCTGAGACACTCCCTAGACTGTCCTAATTGGTAGGATTAGTCAGGATTTCAAGGCTTGCAACTGCTATGGCTGCTTCAAGCTTGATGACAAAACCCTGTAGAAAGTAGACAGATCCAGGGAATTTAAGAGAGATGGAGAGTTTTAGTGGAACAAAACACTTCAAGTCCACGCACTGCCTCCGGACCATTCCATCAGCCCCTTCACTTCATCTGTTAACCTCTTAATCAGTTGTTGTTGACAGTCCTAGAGTTCACCAGACACTGGGCTGTCCCTCCACATCCAGGGACTCTGGTTCTTCACACATGCGCACTGTCTGCAAGTCCTCTTAGCACTCGAGTTCCTGTCTCTTTTTATAGATGAATGCTGAAACATCTCCTGACTGGAAAAATAGCAGGTTCTTTGTGCTTTTTAAGAGCCATGGTGAAATATAGTCACTGGTGACTTGCCCTCCATTTAAAAAGGAGTGACAGAAGGAAATGCCTCCTACTTCGCTATTTATGGATGAGGGTTCAGCCCAGGGGATAGTGTGAAACAGCATTTCGAGATAAAGCCTCTGCTCACTGATCAATTAGGTACAGATGCCAATCTTTCAGCCCGTTCCTATTAAACAAGACCTTAGTACCTTCTATCAGATACTAATATAATGATGCTATCTAAACACATTAGGAAATCATGAAACATGAGCTAATATATTAAAATAATTTAGCAGACACTCTACCATACAAAGGGCACTCAGATGTTTGTCTTAAAATACGGAAGACAACACATTAAAGCAAATTAACGATGTAAACAATTTGAAATCAAAATAACGACAACATAGAACGTTAAAGTAGGGCTTAAATGATAATATGCAGGCAAAAACATGGGCGATACAGGGTGTATTTTTGTTTATCGTGATTTTTATATTTAACATTTTAATTGGCAGCATGAAAGCTAAATTTTCATACAGAATATAGTTCCTCTATGTATAGTTATCATTGTGCAAGTGATTTATAATTTTTATATGGCAAGAACAGATATGCATGATCATTTTTGTTATGTATCAGAATGTATTTTAATAATTTTGATGAGAGATTATACGGAACAGATTCTGCATATGTATTCTAATGTGTTACATTTAAACTTTGGGGGAGTGAAACTCCATTTTTACTTTACCCAGAAAATTATAACTCAGAGCAAATGAGCAGATAAAAATGCATATATTTGGGATTTTGATTCAAGTAATCAAAAACAATGATATTCTACCCAAAAGGCAAAAAAGTAAATTGGCAGTCACCACTAATCCACTGAACTTTGTTGCTAGAATCATTCAGTGGCTTAGCTCGGGGATTTTTGCATACTTTTATTTAACAAAACCTTTTCAGTCATTAAATTAATATACACACTTTGAGCAGAATATAAATTAACCTTTCTGACACTGCTTCATCTGTTTTGAAGGTTTTAACTTGAGAGAGGTATGATGTGAGGCAAACAGAAGAAGCAGTATATGTTCCTCTCTTATGCTTGCAACTGGGTATGCTCACGTTACCAGATTCCACATAGACTGAAGTAAAAGTCAGAGATCTCCTGGTGATAGATTTGAGCTGTCCTGCTGCATCACATAAGCAAGCCCCTTGCTTCCTCACTGACTCACTTTTCATATAAAGATCGCTAGCATACATATTTCTCTTCTATATTGCTATTTATATTGTGCTGAAATATATATGAGTTACAATGTGCTATTGGAACAAGTTTTAAGTGTGCAGTTTTGTGGCATCCACACTGATACACATTTCCTCTACCCAGTGACTGAATTCTCTGGATCCTGAAAACAGAAACTGTACACCTATATGGAAATGATTGCTCCTTGTAGCCCAAAGACAAAGACACAATCCTGCAGTCTGTAATGTTTTGACTCTTCAGGGAACCCCCTGTAAGTAGGTCCAGGCATTACTTTGCACAGTATCTTCAATGCTCACTAATACATCAAAGGTCAGAACTTCCCTTTTAAGAATGAGCAGCACGCAATTGTATGTACACAACCTCGTTCTCATTCATTTGTTGGTAGACACATGTTGTTTCCACGTTTCCTTTATGGTGAGTGATTGATTGTGAGCAAGGGTCTACAGAGATCTCAAAGTCTGCTTTCAGCTCCTCTTGGCGTATACACAGATGGGTGATGGAACTTGAGCACATGGACATTCTCATTTTAACACTTTGAGGGAATTAGCGGTGTTTCCATAGACAAGACCACCATGCTCACCGGGTGCAAAGGTGACAAACGTCTCACCTACTCCACAAAAGTTATCATTTTCTCTTTTCTAAATACTTGAAACCTTCACGGGGGTGAAGTGGTACTTCATTGTACTTGTCTCTGTCATCTCACTAAAGATGAACAATGTGCAATCTTTGTGTGTGTGTGTGTGTGTGTGTGTGTGTGTGTGCATTTCTCAGACATTTGGGTACTTTCTTGGGGGAGAGGTTGGCTATTTGAATCCTCCAATGATTTTAAATTCGGTTGACTTTGCTGGTGTCCTTGAAATAATCATCAGACACCATCTAACTATCTCACCAGTGAACCCTTAACTGATAGCTGCTTCGTAAGCACTCCTCCGATTCTGCAGAATGCCATTTGACTCTGATAGTATCTTTTGATGAACACCTTAAAGGTTTCTTTTTTTAAAAAGAATTCTAATTATTTATTATTTAACCATCTCTAGAGTGTACCATATATTTTAAAAAACAATGAAAATTCAAATGCGTGAAGATTTTACGCTGTATGCTTTAAAGACATTTTAGATTTAAGTTTTATATTTGACTATAGATCCCCTTTTCCTTAATTTTTGAGCATGCTGTTAGTTGGAACATCATTCTCTTGAATGCTAATATCTAGTTTTGCCCAGTACTATCTGTAGAATGATCCCTTGCAATGGATGTCATACCCCTGTCAATTTTTTAGACTTATAAAAGATAAATATATCTTGTCAAGGTAGATTCAATAATTCACATCGGTAAATTATTAATGTTCTAGCATATGCATTCTAATCTTTTCATTAATATATCTAAAACCTCTCGATATTCATATTAGATCAACTGTAATAACTGGTTGGTTGCAACCAGAAAGTTGGCTACAGATAATAGTTTTAGCCAATGTGAAGGGAAAGTTTTTCAAGCATTGGCCAAATGGAATTTTAAGAAAAGATATATTGCATAGTTTACCATTTTTCATAAATTGCAGCAGATCTATCATGATGTTCATTTGCGTTGTAGTTCAGATATATAATGGTTTATACATGCTTACTTGTTGAAGGCCTTATGCCCAGTGTGGCAGTGTATAGAGGTGCTTTCTAAGAGGTTCTACCTGACTAGACTGTTAAAAAAATGCTAGAAACTCTAGTATCTATGGACAAAATGCAGTATTACATCTAACATGTATGTACCTCTGAGGGTTAAATCTCCTCCTAGTCTGCTCTGACAATTCTAGTCTTTTCCTTTTTTTTTTTAATATATTTTTTATTATTGAATATTTCTTATATACATTTAAGCCCTTTCGGTTTCCGGCAAACATCCCTCCCCTCCCTTCATATGACCCTTCCCCCAATCCCCGACAGTCTGAATTAAGGACCCAGGGCTTTTCCAATTGACTAGGATTTCATTTGCTATATAAGACCCTGCACCCAGCAGGTTCTGCCTCCACACGAGGCCACAGAAAGGAGTCTGAGTTTAAAGCTCAGACAGAGAACCAAACAAAGCTTTCTTCCCTAAGTTGTTTTCCTTCAGTCCTTTGTCACATTGATGGAAAGCTAACACAATATACATACCTGTTTTACGGGAGGGCTGTGCAGTAAATCTCTGCCACAATATTGCTACTCCAACACCCAAACCCTGTAAATATCCCAGTAAATCGCACTACACATATTGAAAATATAAGCTCTGGTGGGATGATGGATGGAAGTCAAAAATATAAAAAAGAGAGTGAAGTAGCAAAACATGGCACCACTTCCTAAGGTTGGCCAACACAGTATGCCCTCAAAGGCATTTACCAGAATTAAGGTGAAAGACTGAAAAGAAATTGTCCGTATGTGAGGAGGGGGTCAGAGAAGACGGCACAAATAAACCTGCACCAGATCAATGCTTACACTGTAGAGCTCGCTTGGGTTGACTGTTGTTCTGTTTCCACAGATGAATTCAAAACAGTATCTCTATCCAATAGGTGTGACTTAAGATTGCAGGGACCTCCTGAGTCACACTTGGTTTTCTGGCCTTGGTGATCTACACATCTTTCCAAACCTGTCTTACTACTGACAGTAGGATAAGCATCTAAGAAGATGGGTTCTATTTCTCCCCGCCCCCCACCATACCGAGTACTGTTTTTTTTTAGTATATTTAGTCTAAAAGTCCTATGTATCGTCTATATGAACAACAATGCCAACCAACCAGAGCTTCCAGGGACTAAGCCACTACCTAAAGACTATACATGGACGGACCCTGGACTCTGACCTCATAGGTAGCAATGAATATCCTAGTAAGAGCACCAGGGGAAGGGGAAGTCCTTGGTCCTGCCAAGACTGAACCCTCCAGTGAACATGATTGTTGGGGGGAGGTCGGTAATGGGGGGAGGATGGGGAGAGGAACACCCATAGAGAAGGGGAGAGGAGGGGCTAGGTGGATGTTGGCCTGGAAACTGGGAAGGGGAATAACAATCGAAATGTAAATAAGAAATACTCACGTTAGTACAGATGGAATAAAAAATCAAAGGAAGAAAACATAGAAGGTACTCTGCACAGTAGCTAGGCGGGAAGTTCATACACGATTCCTGTGAATCTTGTTACTACTATTTCTAGTAAGCCTCAATATCCTGAGAATTTAAGAAGTCAGTGTTTTTCTCCATAGCGAGAAATAAATGACATACATAAAAACAAATATAAGTAATGTAACCGCTATTCATTTTCCTCCCCAATCATTCTAATGCAAGGCAATATGACTAGTTCTTGTCATATGATGGCATAAAATATCTCATGGCAGAAAGCGTTTTCATCTCAAATAATTGCATCCATGCATGCAGACACCTCCCCTGGATGATATTGGTAGAGAGAGATGCAGATTGAAATCCAACTAATGGAGATCACTTGCATGGAAGATCAAGCCATCAGCAAAGAAGTGGTTCTGGCGTGATCATTTCTGTATCGGGTGACACGCTCCTGGAGTACTGTCAACAAACATAAACTTTAATCTCGGCAGAGAGAGTTTCTGCAAACTGCGTGTCATACTAATGCTTTTTTATTTTGCATGGTGCTTTTCCCCAGAGAAATTTCTTTTACCTTTATTTCTTGCCACAGTTGCAATTCATTTCTGACTGACATGCTGACAAATCTATTCAATTCCTTTATATTATTGTACAACCATTGATTATTTCAACATACTTCAGCTCTGTCGTTTGCCTTTTTAGAATAAATACTGTTCCCATTGTCTGCGCAGATGGCTCGAATGTATATTCAGGTTCAAGGGGAAGTACATGTTCCATATATTAGGCTTGCCATGTCTAATTTAAATAAGGGTAGCTTGACTTTGGACGGTTCACTGAAACCTTTTCCTTATCACCAAAAAATGTCCTTTCAATTTTCAAATTTATCAGCACCAATATAGCATAGTTTTAAAGACCAACACGCTCCATCTGTTTATGTATAACAACTCTGCAAAATACTAAGATACCAATGGAGTCTTACATTAAATATTATGTCAGATTAAACCAATCCCCAGATGGGAAAGCGGGTCTAATATTTTCACTAGATGGCTAGATAGCAAGCCATTTACTGTAGGCACGCTCTTACTTAGACTCTCTCAAGCCTTTTTTTTTTCTTTCATCCTAAAGTCATTCCACATCATGTTCCTTACAGCCACATTCTAGTTCTCTATTCATCTTGACTTCTGGTTAATTTATGAGCATCCCTCTTTCTGCCACTTGACTCCCTGTAGGCATTCATATTCTAACCCATCATGGCTTAGCTTCCTTTCTTGATTAAATGGGATCATAATGAGAGGGAGACAAGGATACATTCCAAGTTGCATTCGCTCTCAAACAATGACTAATTTTTTTCTTGTTTACATCTTTGAAAGCAAAGACCTTTGCATGTAAAATAGCATAGCTCAGGTATGAAACGTGTACCTGTTGACTGATAAAAATTAATAAACTCCCATGAAGATATTGGTATATATACCTTTATTTCCTAAGTTATGTAATGCCCCTGAGTTCTACTTCCCTAAGAATGTATACACTTTTCATGCGGTTGTTTTTAATAAAAATCACTTATTTTTTGTTGAATTGCCAATAACTGTGATTATTACATGATATGTAGCACTCCAGAGTTTATCAATGATACAGTCAGCATCATCAGCATCATCGTGATGCCTTAAATAGAACTCTGGACCTAATGAATGCTTGGTATGGGTTCCTTCTCTGGGACAGTCCTGCAATTTCTAAATTTTTAAAATAGAAAACAGAAAAGAGATGTTAACCCTGGATGTCATTTTTATTGATACTTTAGAATAATTTGTAGTCTTTTAGGGATAGAGAGGAAAATGACAGAAGAAAGAGAGACAGCGTAAAAATAGCAGTAGGCATATCTCAAAAGATCATAGCTAATCATACTATTTACCTAAAACACCCATAATACGCATGTGCCAGTACAGACACATATATGTGTAGTTTAAATGAATGGCTGACTAGACAATATGTGAATAAAGATGACAGAAATAAGAATATGGAAGGGAAAGTTCACAGTATCATACATCTAGACAAAAACAAACAAAAAATTAAAGGTAATTAAGAAATCTGAGAAAGGAAGAAACAGTCTTCCTCAGAGAAAGGCAAATTTCCTTTTTGCTTCCTTTTTGAACATTAAGTTTATAGGTAAACAATACAAAATGGCCATCTCTGAATATATATACATATAAGTAACATTATATGGACTGAGGATATTGTATTAATGTATTTAGGAATGTAACAAGATTTTTGAAAAGCCATAAATTCAAAAGAGATTGTGGAAGCCGTACATGAGAAGGTTCAGAGAAAGGAAACGGTAGGAATATTGTACTTATATAGTAATCTTAAAATATATCTTAACGTAAGACATACACTCTAGTCTAGGGATCTAGGGTAAAGCAGAGGCAGGAAGACCTCAAAAGTTTACAAGCCACCCTCTCTAGCCAAAAAGGTTAAAATCACCCAAGTTCAGTGATGGCCTATGCTATAAACATTAAGATAAAGACTGGTAGACAAAGAAATCTTTTGTGGATCTCTAGACTTTAAACACAAACACACATACACACACACACACACCTTATCACATTGTAATTTTAACTCAACAGTGCTTCAGTGATTCCAAGGAGTCTGAGATCAGTTCACTGGCAATGCGCTCGCAGCCTCTCACAGCGCAGGGAGATGAACTGTTGCTTCACTTTCAGTTTGGCATCTTGGTTCTAAACTGTGACTATTACAAAGGAAACAGCAGTCTGCAACTGTGCGGATAGTCACTCTAACAAACACATCCGGTCTGAGCCTTATTTAGATCTAGGCTTGATATCCTGTACCTATGTGCATAGTGTGTGTGTGTGTGTGTGTGTGTGTGTGTGTGTGTGTGTGTGTGTGTGTGTGTGTATGTGTGTGTGTGTGTGTGTTGCAAGAGAGGAGAATAAGTCCACAAACAGCACAACTTTGATGATCCATTTTCATGAGTTTTCCATCATTAATTAAAACTAGTCCAGATCAAGGGTTGATTTACTCTATAACATGCTTCCATGATAGTCTTTTTCTTTTCTGTAATATTTCTGAGCAGGAATTCATTTACTGATTTACTTTGTTTGGTTCTTTTGAAGCTGACCACCCATGAACCACAAGAAACTTGAAACTAAGATAACCAAAATGACATCAAATGAGCACCTTTCCCATTTTTGTTGGTAATTCAGTGACATTGCATACTATTTACCAAAAGCAGACGCTGGTATCCTGTTGTTCCAATGCAGGGCAGCATCTTATGGGTTTAATGCCCTGTAACTCTACCGTAACCGATGGAGATTCACTTCTCGGAAGTTGAGTGGGGAAAGCGTTCCTGGAGAGTGTGCCATTTCCAGACAATGTTCTCTTAATTTTTTAATGCAGCTATTACTGTGATTTATAATTGCATTGAAGGTTCTCTGTAATCTTTTTCAGAATATGTTCATTGTTATTCGTGAAATTCTTAACTCTTTGGAAGGGATGTTTTATCAATCTATTACTAATATAGCTTTTTTGTTTTTTCCTGAAAAAGCCCGATTTTCCATTTTTAATAGATCCTATTTATTCTGTTAATAGATTCTATTTGTTCATTTTAAATAGATTCTCTTCATTCTTGAAAACTTTAAATCATTTCCTATTACCAAAATAGCTCACTCAGAAAGGTACTAAGGAAGCCTTAGGAGAGAGACAAGGTGACCATTACTTTACCTGTGTCACCATGAAGGATGTCCTATATGAGAGAATAGATATGTCTTCAATGTTCTTTAGAGATACTGTTAAGTAGTTGAGTGTCTTCAATTTGAATTAGGACTATATACCAATTAATAAGTCATAATTGGGTAGAGCACATCAAAATGTGTTTTATCTAACAACGCCAATAGCTGAAGTTAATAATGCTCAATGTATTTCTTTTTTTAAAAGTCAGAATTACTGTGCTAACAGGAAAATATGCTCAGACTACATTGGACCTTGAACACTACATTTCATGGAACACTCACCAGAATCAGAAGCTCTGTGGAGTAATGTCCACAGGGCCCACTCTCCAAGACCGAGGAAGGAGCTCACTACAAATATGCTTTGTTCTAGTCAGGGGAATCTTGAGCAGGGTGAATTAGCAAGCTTCAGCATATGAATTATATATGCCTCATGATAGTGTATTAGCACAATAATTGTAAGATAGAATTTCAATATCTTTCCCTCATATTCCTTTAACTCAAAATAGCGTGCTTCCCTGTGGCTTTTACTTTTGAGCTGGGTTATTCTGAAGCTACTAAGATTATTTTCATGAAACTAAAATTAAAAAAAAATCTGGTACAAAGAAATGCATTTAGCAGAGTTAAACATTAATTTAAAATTAAATATTTATTTCATTTGAAAATTAGTATCAGATGTAGAATTTGAAAAAGAGTTTTCCTGGAAATTAGAAGTTTCTGCCATGCCTATGCATATACAGTGGATTTAAGAATATTAAACAGTGAGAAGATTTTATTCAATTGCTTCTAGAATAGTGTTAATAAATATAGATGAATCCAACCATACATAGAGTTATTAAAATTTGAGGACAATGTAAAGATGTGTTTGCTCTTTAACTGTGGTTACAAGATGTAAAAGGTAGGAAAATTAATTAACTAATAAACTAATTTTGGCACAGAACAATTGATGGAAAACCTTTCAGAGTCTAGATTTGCAAATCATTGTTGCAAGTCAGCATATACAATACATGGTGGAATAGTGCTGCAGACATTTTTTGTGGTAGAAACACTACCAGACATTATAATATTTAAAGCAGCCTATACTGTACTGAGAAGCCAGCGATATATTTATTCCAGCCACATGTAAAACAAGAGAAGGCCAATTGTGTCCCCATTCTAATAAAATCTACTCTGACCGACTGATCATATCTGGGGAGATGAAAAATTATACCACAGGGAAAGAAAGCAGTTCCAGTGTATATTACCTGTATTTGTTAGTTCCGTTTGTCTTAAGTCAGCATCAACATGAATCATTTAATTTTGAAAAGACAGAAGAAGAAAGTGTGAAAAAATTAATACAAGATAAAGAAACCAACCGGAGATGTGACAGTCACTACCAGATCCCAAGGTCTCATTATCAGTCATTTGGTTTCTATCTATACAGGGTTAGAAGATAAATACTTGGGAATATTTGAGAGAATCTAAAATTCTGTGATTACATAAACTTTTTTATTTTGGCATTTATGTAAAAAAAAAATTTAAGGCAGATATTCTAGCTAAGTGCTGACTCAACGTCTTTTAATAATAGTATGCATATTTTCAGGTTTGTCATATTGCTTTCCAGCATAAAAATACTTTAAAAAACTTAGCTCCTCTCTTAGTCCCATCAAGTTTCTGAATTAAGACAGTAGGCCCTCTCAGCATTTACTTCAGGTTAATTACTTGTGGTGGCCATGTTTCATTTTGGCAGTCCATGCTGCATAATTTATAATATACTACTTAATTTACAATCTGGCTAAATTGTTTTGTTGTATTGGGAGACTCAAATGGAACATATTTCATTATCTTAGGTCCTGGAAGAACGCTGTGGAGATTGAAATGGGTTTAAACTGGCATGCTTCACATCAAGCTGGTTTCCAAAAAGACAGACTCCAGGTGCTTTCAGCTAATTCAGACAAATGATCATGCCAAAATTTGCCAATATAAAATTCCTTTCCTACACATGGAATCATCATACGTAGAGCCTGACTTTGCAAACGGCAAAACTGGACAGTATTTACAGACAAGAAATGAAAACTCCCTCAGTGCTACAATGACAGATTGTCAAATTCTCTCATCAAAGTTTCCAGGTTGAAATATTTGGGTCCAGCCTAAGACTCCCATATCTTGCATAACATTTTATGAGGATGTCTTTTTCTTCATTTGCCCTGGAATTCTCCTTTAAACAAAAGCTACAGGCAGAAAAGAGTGACCAGTGGCTTCCTGAATGTGTTCGTGGCCTGCTTGTCTCTCTGACATATTGTCTGAACTTAGAGCCTTTCTGCTGCTCTCACTCTATGGGCCATGTTGTCAGAGAGCCAAAGCTCTTCTCAAATCCTCAAGAACAAAGAGTGGCTTCTGACATATAGGGCCCACAATGCAAGTGGCTTCCCCAAAAAGGCAGGCTCTAAACATTACGCTTTATAATACATGGAGAAATAAAACAGCTTTATAGAGAAATATCTAGAGAGATAGATGGTCATGTACAATCTTAAGGACTCATTCCACTAGGCACAAGAGAATAATAGCTCATCATCTGGAGAAAAACAAATACTCAAACTTAATACTAATAACACAGGTAGAAAGAGGACACTGGAATACATAGAGCAATGATAGGGGGTTATATGATTTTAATGGCTACCGAAATGCACGGGATAGATTGTATCTGAAATAGGTGTAGCTGGAGTCCAGACTGTGTGCAGAACGGTTTCCAAAGGACAAGTAAGTGAAAGGTGACAAGCCGGAGACAGTGAAATTCATGAGGATTGTGAGATCCTGAAAACACCTGTCTTTTCCAGATGAGTATGATTTGATATTCCTTTATGGTTTGATCCTTTTCTGAACTCTCTGATAATGTGTATTCAGTGTTAGAATCACTAGCTTTCTAAGAAAATCTCAAAACCCAAATATTTCCATACACCTCTTCCCATAAATATGTCTGTGGGTAAAATTGAGTAGGAAACTACCAGTTTGGAAACTCTATACCATTTATCTACTGTATAGAGGTTAGAATCCTGATAATGGTCTGATGGGCATGCCTGTTGGGGAATATATTGTTATATCAATTCATGTGGGAAGAAAACTCTTAATTGTAGACAAGATCATTGTCTGGGCAACAGATCACGGACTGAATAAATGAATGAACAGAACTGCACGGTAGTACCCATTCCTTCCAGTCTGATTATTCTGGTTGGATGTCACCAGCTGTTTCAAGCACCTGCTGCCTTGATTTCCCTGTCATGGTGGTCTCTATCTCTGTATTGCCAGGCAAAATAAACTCTTTTTTCATTCTTTAAAGCACTTTTGTCAAATTACTTGTGTTTTATTGGTAAAGGAAAAGAAATAGTGACACTGTGGCCCTTTAGATAAATTTTTATTCATGTTTTGAGTTTGAGATCGAACCTATTATCTGTGTTCAAAAATACACCACACCTGAGAGAGAGAGAGAGAGAGAGAGAGAGAGAGAGAGAGAGAGAGAGAGAGAGAGAGTCAGTCAGAGAAACAGATAGTAGAACAGAAATGAGACAGACAGAGATGGACAAAGACAGACAGAAAAATGGAAGGCAGGAAGGAAGGAAAGAAGAAAGGAAGGAAGAGGAAGGAAGGAAAGAAAGGAGGAAGGAAGGAAAGAAGAAAGGAAGGAAGGAAGGAAGGAAGGAAGGAAGAAGACTGTAAGATCATAGAGAACAGACTAACAGGGATTACAGATATCTACATACAAACCAGTACGTTTAAGTAATATTAATAGATTGCCATATTTGTTCTTTCTTCTTTAATATTTCAGACAATGCTAAAGATACAAAAGTCAAACTAAATAGGGTAAAGATAAGGTTTTGGAATGAGGCACTGAGCAAATCAGATTCTTTCTATGCCTTGTGTTCCATTCAACTGTTGGATGTCTGCAATCAATAAGACATTAGCAATCAAGGAGAACCAAACACTATTTTTACGTTTACTGTAGGTTACATGCTTGTGCTTTCCTGAGATGCCTTTATGAGGACCCAATCCTCAGTAATACCCTATTGGTTGCTGAGTCTCCAAGAGGTGATTAGGAAAGGACCACTCAGAATGCTGTCAGCGAGGGCTCCCAGCTCCTGGAGGAACAGCTCTATCTGAAGGCATTTATGAAAAGGCCCTTACAATAAATCAAATCCATGACACTAAATTTGGTCTTCCCAAGCCTAGAACTGAGACACAGGTATTTCTGTTGTTCCTTGGTTATGCAACATTGGGGATTTTGTTAGAACTGTGTAAATGTGCCCAGATATCGTTCTTGCTTAAGTTAGTACAAAAAATGACTCTGAAGTGTAATCACAGTCTTCACTCTCCCTCTCTCTCCTCTTTACTTCATGTTCTCATCCTATTAGGAAGTCCTTTGGCATGTTTTGTTTATTGCTATAGATTTATATATTCCAACTTTTATTGCTCATTTTTCTTCAGAGTAACGTCAGGAAATTCCAGAATGTTCTAACTCCCAACTCTCTCCACTGCAATCAGTCAAGTGTGGATGTCCATCCACCATGTATATTAAGAAGTGAAGTGCAGTCTGTCAGTTCAAACCATCAGGTTTAACATATTTTTCTAGTTTATGTCTGCTTGTACCATACCAAAAGTTTTGTCCTTTCTAAAACCCAATACATTTACATTCTCAAATAAAGACATTGTTAAACTCTCAAACTACTATTAATAATAAAAAATACCCTCTCCACTATCATTGTTGTCATCCTAACTTAAATGTGGGTCACATTCGGATGCAACAGTGTACAACTAACCCTCAATTATAAGTAATATCTTTGCTACAATAGATTTTTAAAAACTAACAATAAAGAGAGACTCATAATTATCCAATGGGAATTCACCCAGAGAATGCCTTGTTACTTCAGCCCTGATCCACTTAAACAATACCGACACATGCGGTTGTTGGCACACAGAAAACAAGGGTCTCACAAAGTCAGGGATAACTGATGTATCCCTGTGTGGTACAGCTAAAGCGAGCATTTTATTTCCTCTCGAAAGGCTCGATTTGTCTAATTTATTGAAGACAAAAGCCCCCGAGAGTTCCTGAAAACAAGATTCACACAATGTATTCCACACAATTCAAATGTAATAAACACATATGATGGGACTCACCCTGACCTCCGTCTTGCCAAGCCCTGTCTTCATTCACTCATTTCTAAGGAAAGAGAAAGCAATAGTACCTATAAGTTATA